>NW_008630054.1:4607-8555 GCF_000691845.1 Merops nubicus | reverse complement strand
GAGAGGCCGCGGAGGCCGCGGGGCCTCGCGAGGAGCCAGCAGGGCCAAGCGAGCCCGCGTGACGGATGACGAGCTGGAGAGCCTCTTCGGAGGGCAGCTGGGGGAGAACGTGTTCGGGGGGAGGTTCGGCAGGGCCCCCCGCATCAGGACGCGCAACGAGGGCCGCAGGACTGTCCTGTACAACGACGACTCCGACAACGACAACTTCGCGCACACCGAGGATCCTTTGAACCTCGGTACTTCCAGGTCAGGCAGGGTGAGGAAAATGACAGAAAAAGCCAGGGTCAGCCATCTCATGGGATGGAATTATTGACAGGTGATGAAAAAAAAAAACACTTTGGAACGCTTTTAAAAAAAAAAAAAAAAAAAAAAAGAACTTCAATGGCCTTCTACTGCAGGGATTTTACCAGAAAAATATCTACCAAGCAAGTTGTGCGGGGACTCCACTCACGTTTCACAGTGGTGCTTTTCCATGATGTCACTTTGAGTTTGTCCCAGAACTTCAGATCGCCACACACTTCATTGGTCCAAGCAAGCCTTAGTCATTAGGCCTTAAATTCCAGAAATTCTTCCCCCCCCACACACTACAAGCTCATCACATTAAAGAGGCTTCCTGCTTCTCGGTCAGAACATGACATCTTGAGTCACGACGATGACTTCTCTCCCTCCTTTTGTTTTTGTATTATAGAAATAGCACCTTCTTACAGAGTTTTTATGTGGTTTCTGCCATAAATCCTTATACACAGTAATAATTATAACTTTTGCACAATACACCAATCCTAAAGGCAGCTATAAAATGTTTACAGTTTCTATATTGTAAGAAGGATCTGGATTATTTTAATCTTCCCAGGCCAAACGTTCATGAGTTGTGCTGAACTGAAGTATGTCTATACTTACAGTTTTTGGGGGTCCTGACGTGCTTTCTATCGGTTCTTTATTCGTGTAAAAAGTGACAAAGGGTTGGTGCCTTGTAAATATGTAGCAAACCTTTGATGTGGTGTGTCCTATGTGTGCATTAACTTTATTAAAAAGAGAATACTTGAGAAGTATGAATATCTAGACAAAAGGTGCCAAATGCAAAAGTTACTTGCATCTATTTTCTTTTTGTCCTCTCATATTTTTATAGTATTAATCGAGATTGTGCAGCTAAGGGGTAACTTCAGCAATTGAAAGGTTCCTCCTCTTCAAAGCATAACGTGATTTTTAATAGTAGCTCAGCTACCTCGATTTACAACTACTGGAAACGGAAAAGAAAATAGATGCTGTTGTTCAGGCCGTGTTGAAGAAGAGGCAAGAAGGAGCGTAGAGGGACGGAATTGCTCGTGAAGCTGTAGAGTGACTCTGCCTTCCTTCCGTTGGCGCAGTGAAAACCCATCTGAAGTCGTTGCCAGAGGTTTTAGGAGCAGAGTGGTGGCAGCAGAAGGGCCGACTGCCTCCCACACCCTCCTGCTGCCTCTGGCTGGGTGCAGCCCCGTGTTGAGTTGACCTTGCCCCTGGAAGGTGCTGAGGGAGCAGAGCGGAGCTCTGGGCGCGGACGGGCTCCCCAGGGCATCCCCCAGGCTGGACTCTGGCATCTCAAGCTTCCAGAAGAGCATTCGTGTTGCACTGTACTCTTGTTCTCCTGACTTGAAACCAGAAGTCGTGTCGATAGGGACAGCACAGGATGGGGGAGGACCTTGGTAGTCTCGTTGCCTCGAAGCAGCTGCTGGGCGTGGAGATGAGCGGCCTCTAACTGCCCAGGGTCTGGCTGGAGTATTTGTGGGACTTCCATCTTCTGTTGTCTGAACAGATCTGGCAGTCGTAGATGGGTAAGAGAGGGAGTTGGATTGCGTGGAGAGAACAAAGAAAGGGGCTCGAAAGTTCTGGTGGAGTTTTTCTTCCTTTTTTTAAAAAAAAAATCATCCAATATCCTTAAGTTCTTCTGTGCACAGCTTGGTCGAGAATTCTGGAAAACCTCAGGCAGCAAAGAGTGACCCGTGTATGTTCTCAGATGGAGAAGGAATTGAAATTTTTGACTTTCTCTATGAAGCACTAGCTATTGTATCTCGCTTTCCAAAAATTCTAGTTAGATGCAAAATGACTTGAAAAAACAAAAACGCAGAGGTTTAGTTTTGTGATGGAAGGAGAGTGTATCCTGAATTGCTCAGAGCATTAACGTGAGTTTATGGTACAGTTAAAAAAAATCACACTTTTTAATTTTGTAAGGAATGTTTTGAATTGGCCATAATCCATTTCTGGACTTGATTCAGTTGTGGTTTGATCCGGGGCGGGGGGAGGAAATGGTGCAGAAGGTCTCCTAGTTCTGTGTTGGGCTTTAAAATATAACCACCTGTCCTGTCATCTCTCATATATATGTGTATATATCTATACCCACGTATATATTTATAGAAAAATGTATCTTTTTATGGCTGATTGGTCCTGCATATGGTAACCAGGCGGTAGCATGTACCCATGGGTTCCTAGTGGCAATCAGACCCCTTTTAGATCAGTCCTGTTGAGCTCGTGGCAACACTATGGTTTCTGTCCTTAAAGCCTGAAAAACCTTGAAATGCCCAAGAAATGCTTTTCATCTTATTTCTGACTGGCTGAAGATCCACTTATTTATTTTACTTAGGGCTCGGGGAGAGATAAAACACGTGGATTCCAGAGAAATCATTTTATAAGTTTGTGTATTTTAGCAGCAATTAGAATAATATTAAGTGTGTTCTTAAATGTATATTTTATTTTATTTTATTTTGTCATGAAGTACTGTGAAGATACGAGTGAAGCATCACTTTGCTGTGGCGTAAGTATTAATTAATCACTTGTGTTCCATGATTAAGAGCTCGGCAGCAGGGTGTGCTAGAACAACAGAACTATTGCTTTGTGTAAAAACAAAACAGCAGCTTTTATTTTGTGCATGAGAACCTTTTATAAGCATGAAAGAAATAACTCGGGTTTAGAGGTGTTCTTTTTTACTTGGTTTTGTAGCTGGATTCTTTGCTGAGTTAGGCAAGTGCTTTCTCATAGCCTCGTTCTGTGGAGTAATTCTAATTTTGTAATCACTTGGATGCTTTCTCTCAAACCCCAGATCCTATCAGGGGCCACTTATGGTTGCAGAAAACTTAGTTTGAAGCCAGGAGGTGCAGCAGGAGGGGTGAAATGATGCAAAGCTTGTTACCACCTCGCTCCCCGATCCAAAACCGGGGTGCTCAGGCAGCATCTGGGGGAGCTGCCCAGCTCCTGGCCGCCTGTGGGGTCGGGACCATCGTGGCTGTCCTCACATTTTTAACCAAAAATGTCCAGAACTGCCTAGGGGAAGGGTTTAGTTTCTGTTGGGCTCCTGGAGGCCAGTGAGGCGAGCAGGCAGCCGGGGCTTCCTCCGCTGCCGCCGGGCTGTCCTCACATTTTTAACCAAAAAACTCCAGAACTGCCTAGGGGAAGGGGCTGGTTTCTGTTGGGCTCCTGGAGGCCAGCGAGGTGAGCGGGCAGCCGGGGCTTCCTCCGCTGCCGCTGGGTGAGCGCTCGGGGCTCCTCCAGCTCTGGGTCTCCTGGGAGCCCTCCCACCACTTGCTGGGGTGATGGGGGGGCTTTGGAGACCCCTCAGAAATGGGGCTGGTGGCCCAGGTGCCCCATCCTCTGCAGGGCTGAGGCTGGAAGGCTGGCACGTGCCCCCCTGCTTGGGTTTCCCCCAGTCCAGACCCGCTGCCTCTGCAGCACTCGGGTTTCTTCCCAGACCAGGGCAGGAGTGCCCAAGCTCCTTTTGTAGCTGTGCTGTGCTCTCTGTTCAGCCCAGACTTGGTGTTTTCTCCATCAGCTTGTGGGTTTTGCCCAGGTTACTAGAGAGAGGATGAGGAAATGGGCTCCAGTTTTGCCAGGGGAGGTTTAGATTGGATACGAGAAGGAATTTCTCTCCTGGCAGAGTGGTGAGGCCTTGGCACAGGCTGCCCAGGGAGGTGCTGGAGTCCC
>NW_008630054.1:0-4424 GCF_000691845.1 Merops nubicus | reverse complement strand
CGTGGCACAGTCGGCCCAGGGATGTGCGTGAGGCCCTAGCCCTGGAGGAATTGAAAAATATGTAGATGTGGCAATTGGGGACATGCTTTAATGGTTGTGGTAGTGCTGAGTGATGGCTGGACTTGGTCTTAGAGGTCTCTGCCAACCTTAACATTCTGTGATTCTCTTCACCACGCTCTGTCTCTTTTCTTTAGCTTCCCTTCCTTGCCCCATAGGCTCTTTAGGTAGGATGCTCCTTTGGAAACTTTGGATATCTTGATGGGTTCTATTCAGCTAGACTGTAAGATTTCCTTCTCTCTATCCCTCTTTCTCCCTAAGACTTCCCATATTTTTTAGATCTGCCTGACTGTTGACTAGCAACATTCCCAGCCTGCTGGAGGTGGATTTAATGACGATGGGAAGTTGGAGGGCTGGCTTCTCAGCCACTCTGCTCCTCTGTGGCCATCCAGACCCTGCCAAAAACGCTGCCAGCTCCAGCAGGGCAGCACACACGGGCAGGACTCTGCAACATAAACCATCACTTGGCTCCACCTGCTCTCCTTAACATCTCCCTGCTCTGTGAGTTGCAGCTCACGTAAGCCCTGTGGAAGTCGTGTTGCTTCCAGCCCCCAATTTCTGGTCTAAAGCGAAGCGTTGATGTGGGTGCTTGAATTTAGCTGGCTCTGGGCAGTGTGATCACTCCTCTCTCTCTCTCTTTCCATCCTTTCTCCATGAGCTAAACCAAGGCCACCTACCCCGTTACCCAATTGACCCCATCCCGCAGGTAGAAATTTCTGGTTTAAAGTGAAGTGTTGATGTGGGTGCTTGAATTTAGCTGGCTCTGGGCAGTGTGATTACTCCTCTCTCTCTCTTTCCATCCTTTCTCCGTGAGCTAAGCCAAGGCCACCTACCCTGTTACCCAATCGACCCCATCCTGCAGGTAGACGAGCTAAACAGAATCACCAGGGAAGAATTTGTGGAGGATTTTTGGCTGTTTCAAATGTTGCGTCTGAAAAGGCTGTTCCTGGGTGTCTGTGGGGTCTTTCTGGTAACTCTTCAAATTCACAAAGTGTTGACGTGAGACAAGAAGTTCAAATGGCTAATTTTTGATGAGAACTTGATTAGTATTCCACCTTTAATTGGTGAAGGACAGGGAAGACTGAATTAGCTGTAGGTTGAAGGATGTCTCCTCAGTCCTGCTATCCGTCTGCATCACGAATCCAACGTTTCAAAACTGTCCTTGTGTGTTTACATTTCTGGGCTTGCTTTATTTTTATTTTAAACCCTCATGCAAAGTTTTATAAGATGCTACTTAATTACCTGACAGACTGAAGGAGCAGTTAACAATCCAAGGGTAAATCTCTTCCTTAGTACAGTAGGGAGCTGTCATTGTGTTCTTAACAATATGTATTATAGAAAATTACTGCGCATGTGCGAGAGAGAATTTTCAGATATTAGTATATCAGAGGTTTACACATCAAAAAAAAAACCCAACTCCTTTATGTACAGTAAATAACAGCCTGCAAATTTTAGTCTAAAAGTTGTCTTTTTTTAGTATTAGAAATGCAAAGACCTGTTGGAAGCTTGTACATTTTTAATATGTCACGTTCAGCCCACAGCAAACTTACACAACTGTGCTATGAATCCCTGAAAAAAAAAAAATATTAGATTTCCAGTGGAATTGCTGTCACAGCCTTAACTTCTAGTGTTATAAAAAATGGTGCTTAAATAAGTTTATGTGCATGGATGTGGGTGCCTGGGATGAGTTTGTGAGAATTTAAAGTGAAACTGAGCTGCTTAGTGCTGCGCTTGCGAGTTCGCGCTCCCGGGAGGCAACCGCAGCCTCGTGTGGGGACTGAGAAAGGTGGAAA
Organism: Merops nubicus; assembly: GCF_000691845.1. Classification (NCBI taxonomy): domain Eukaryota; kingdom Metazoa; phylum Chordata; class Aves; order Coraciiformes; family Meropidae; genus Merops; species Merops nubicus. The sequence goes on along the minus strand of NW_008630054.1, from coordinate 2,574 downwards.
TCTTCACAAAATATTTAAAGCAGTGGCCAATGAAGAGCAGTTTGTAGGTTTTTAGTGAAGTGCTGCATATCCTACCCACACCGGGCTCTGCGAGGAGCAGGTGGGATGGGGAGAGGAGCTGCTCCTGGGGAGCCAAAGTCCTGCTGAGTATTCCGTTCTCTTTGGCAGATAAAATCACAATCTGCCCGTTTTTGTCCCCAAAACCCCTCCTCAGAGTGCTGGTTGCTCGAGTGGACTCCGAAATCCACGTCTGATGATTATTTTTCTGTAGGGATACTAACACAGGCTCTTCATTCTTCTCTCAGTCTTACAGCAGCCTTCATTTGGAAATAGCAGGTGATGTCAGAGCGCTGAAATTCCCGTGGTTTAGGCTCTATTCTTATTCTGGATGATTTAAAAATACTCCCCCAATGCACAGAACTATTAGAATTATGTCTACTTTCTATATTGATTTATATTTTTTTTTTTCCAGGTGATATTTATGCCCATATCTTCACATCCACTATCTCAGGTCCCTTTAAATGAATACTTCAGGGATTTTGATGCCACGTGTTGGCAGACCAAATGTAATATTTATATGCAATGAGCTGTTAGTTTTTTGTATTGTACAAATGTAAATTTGTAAAGATTTTTTTCTAGAGTTTTTTTGAAGTCACTTATGTAATCTAGGATGTTTCATTTTCCAGCTGTGGGATTGTCTTAATAAAAAGAAAAAAAAAGATAAACTCTTACTTTGGTTTTGCATTGCTTACTAAATAGTTTAGACATAAAAAAAAAGACATAATTTAAAATCGAGTTTGCAGCCTAAGAAGAAAATCACTTTTTGATTCAACTGGATAATTTTTTATAATTAAAAAAAAAAAAAAAAAAAAAAAAAAAGGACATTTTTATATCCTGGCTATAGAGACTCTTGTAAACTGTGGAGATGTCAGGAGAGGATGGAGCCCCCTCACCTCAGCCAAAGGCTTGCTGGCATCTGCCACCCAAATCACCATCCGACCTCTCTCCAAAATACCATTTTCCTGGGCAAAAGGAGAGGAACAGCTCGTGCTTGCTCAGAAAACTAGGTGAGAAGTGGTGCCCGGGGTGGTAGGTCTGTGCAGAGCACTGGAGTGGGCGAGGAAGAGGAGGAGGAGGCAGTTCTGGGTGAGGTCAGATGCAGCTCGGGGAGGAGGTTGTAGCTGGTTTTAAGGGGTGTTTAATGCTAACCACAAAACTACCCCATTTTGGTGACTGTTCTTTGCCTGTTGTCGGACAGCAGCGATAATGCTGCTGGCACAGGGCTTGTCCTGCCCCGCTGCAGAGCTCCACCCTGCCCCTGAGAGGGGTCAGGGACTGTCCCGGGGCTGTCTCCCACACAAAGGGTCTAAAGCCCTTGGGTCCCAGATGGTTCCATGCTCAAAACCAGCTCTTGGAGGTGTTCCCTGCCTGTGACTAGTCTAGCAGGCACCATTCAGCTCTCTCCAGCCCATCCCACCATCTATTGCTGTGACAATAACAGCATTTTGGCTTTCCCCCTCTCTAATCCCTTCACTTATTTGACATTTTGTTTCATTGCGCCGTTTCCAATGGGCCAAATGGAAATTCCCTTCATGTGAATGAATATCTCCTTTTTATTGCAGCACTCCAGGCCCCAGGAACAGAAGGGTTTTTTTTTCTTGGCCTTGTTGGTTACAAAAATTAAACTTGCAGTGCACAGAAGCCAAAGCCCCCCTCAAGTACGTCCACCAAATGGCATTAGGGAGAAGAAATTGAGCTCTCTTCAGAGCCACTTTACCTTTTGTCAAACCACCTTTCACTATCCCTCATGGTAGCTATTAGATTATAGGTGTTGTATCATATGCTTATATATTCATTTAGGTTATATGTGATAAGATGTGTGATAAAATATGATATAAGATATTGATGCAGTAGGGAATAATTTAGTTACTCTTCCAATGCACTTTGAAAACGCATTTTCTAGAAGTATATTTTTTGGAGCAGTGATTCTTGCAGCTGTTTTAGAATGAAATGGTGATTTTGATGCGTTTCAGCAGCGTGTGGACTAACGAATCCCTTGCCCTGATGTGCTGTGTCACCCCAACGCTCGGTTCCAGCCTGGAAAACCCCAAAGGACCTTCTTCCATCCACCCTTCTGTGTGATGCTGGGTGCTGTCCGGCTCTCCGAGCCTTGCTGACCTCCCTGGGAGGGGTGAGGCCGAGCTGTGCCTCCGTTCCACCTTCACAATCCCAATCAAGCACTGAAACAGGAGCCTTTGCCCTTCGGTTGTTGTATCTTTACAGGCAGCTGCTTTCTCAGGTGTTACAAGGTCTGAGGGAGGCTATGGAATGTTCTCATGCCCTTTTTCACCCTTTTTGGGGTGCAGGATGGAGGTGCCACCACCCAGCCCTGCTGTGGGAGGGGAGGCTGGATGGACGTCCCCACTTTTTGCCCCAGGGAGCCTGGACTTTTCCGCTGCTTTGTTCCTTGGGTGGAATAAAAGCCCTTTGTCTCAAGAGGGGGAAGGCCGGGTGCCGAGCCAGGAGCGCCTCTCCCGTGACGCGGGCGGTGCTGGCAGGGCTCCCTCCCGCTCT
>NW_008630053.1:890-4876 GCF_000691845.1 Merops nubicus | reverse complement strand
CACAGAGATGTTAAACAGGAATGGTCCACATGTGTTCTTATCACCTGAAAAACTGACTTTAGAGACTGTTAGTCCTGCAGCCCTCACAAGGAGTCCAGTGCAGACACATACATGGTGTTGCAATTGACTTTCCACGCACTTTAGAATTCTTTAAGTTTAGAACAGAAGAAAAGACCTCTAAGAAAAAACAAATGTAGACACAAGCACACATAGAGTAAAATAAAGTTTATTTAAAGTTAAAAACTTTTAAAAAGTTTTTAAAAAGTTTTCCAGTTAACATAAGCAAACGTTTATCTTTTTTGTGCCAATGAGCAAACTTCACCATCTTCATCTACCCTGATTAACTGCAGAAAGATTTCAAAATTATTATAAAAATGCAGACAGAGGAATTGCTCATCTAGGTCCAACACCATGCCAAAAGAACTCACTAACGAAGTAGGTGGAGCTCTAGCCAGCAGTCCCATATAAATTGGAGAAACAAGCATTTCTGAAATGTTACTGAGATGCGTTGAAAAACGTGGAGCATGTGAGGATCACATCTGGCAGTTTTATCATTACATCTAGAAACATGTCTAAGTAAAAGCAAGATGCCCTCATTTATGCAGTTTACAGGAATGAGCTGTGTGTAGACAAAAGCTAACAGATCTCTGAAATCAGCTTTTCTTCTTCAGGAACTTGTGTCCCTGCCCTGATCCTTGGAAGTGTTAGGTAATAAGAAATGGTGTAAAGTCCACCCATAGGTATGTTACTCTCTGAGAGACAGAAAGTCCAAGGTACAGTTCAGGCAAGAGAAGGGAGATCTCTAAAATGATAATGATTTATCTAAAATGATAAGGGAGAGAAAAAAAAAAACATTGGGTATGTTTCCTTTGTCTCTTAACTTCTCGCTGTCTCTAACACAGCTGCTGCTTTCATGGTTTTGTGTCTTTCTGAATGCAGGTAGGAATAATCATGATTGTGTTCACTTGATGAAAACAGTGTATGATTCACTTAGAATATCCTTTCCTAACACATGGAAACCTGAAAGATGTCATTTAAGAATTCATCTTAAGAAATAATTCAGGAACCCTTAGAGGAGGTGAGAAAAAACAATCATAATAACAGATGGGACAACGAAAGTGTTCCCTATTGCATAGATTGGGAGTGATGTTAAGTTTCACTGAGCCTGGTGAAACCCACTTGCTGTTGTGGCACATCATGTTAGGTTGGTTTCTGCAAAGTGCTGAGAACCTTTATCCCTCTGAAGCCAATTTGATGTTAAGTATTTTAGAACTTTGCAAAATCAATAAGTCAATGGGATGGCCCAAAAGCTTTGAGGTTCTTAGGACATTTAAGTGTCTAAATTAATGAAAATTCCACTATAAAGCATTTGTTTATCATTGTGAAATGTGTTCATAAGTTAAGAGTATATTTATTAAATTGGCACTTCATTCTACAAAAACTCAGTAAAAAAGTTTAGATTCAGTAGCTGAAAAAGAACTAGAAGGAGCATTTTCTTTTATTTGAATCCACTGTAATAGGTGCTGATATAATTTGTAAAACATTTTTTGAAAAAACAAGACACCTGTATCTCAAGCTGTATGCTCCAAACACTATGGTGTGTATGGCAAAGAGGTACTGTTCATGATTTTCAACAATTTTATGGGTATTGTAGTGCATTTTTTTCCCCATTGACACTATTGGAAAGAAATGTAGATTATTTCCTACTTAAACTGCAATAATTTATGATGGAATTAGTTCATTATGATCTAAATCCATGATAAGAAAAGTTTTTTCTTACCAAGTAAGAAAAATCTTCAAATTCTTGCCTTCAAAATTTTCAATACATTTCATGTATAATGGGATTTATTAACCAACAGTAAACTACTTTTCAATCATAAATAGTTGTTTTAAAACTAGAAAATCATGCACAAGTAATTCATAAATTGCTTGCTCCCAGTGTTTTCAGCACTGCTTTCCTGTGCTTATTATAGACATATTTACACGGTTGTGTTTAGTATTTGGTGGCATTTTATGTGTTTCTAGTATGTAAGTTTGAGTCCATTGGCTTTTCTCAATTCAGTTTGTCCAGAAGTAACTTGTTTTCCCCCTGCAGTTCCCAAGAACCTCATGGTTCTTCTTAGGAACTGACTAAAATGGATGAGAATTTGTGAAAGATTGCCAAAGGATGTTAGATGCTAATTGTCATTTTTGAGAACCAGTTCAGCAGAAACTTTAGACGATGTGCAAAATACAGAAAAAGTGTAAACTGTCCACTTAATCCTAATCTTAGAACACTGACAATATTAGAGGTAATAGAATTAGCAAACAGATCTTGGAGGTAAGCCACACTAACATCTACTGCAAGCCATTATATTTCTGGCATATTGTTAGTAGTACACTGGCAATGAAATCAAAGTTGTTGAAAATCTTGGCCAGGAAATGATAGAGATTTTTTTTGCACTAGCATCTACTGCAAGCCATTATATTTCTGGCATATTGTTAGTAGTACACTGGCAATGAAATCTGAACGCAAAGTTGTTGAAAATCTTGGCCAGCAAGTGATAGAGATTTTTTTTTGAAAAACAGTAAAAATTGTGATCATCAAGTATCATGATCTCCTTCTCTATTAAAAAATTCCCTCAGTAGTCCTAGAGTCACTTCCATCTGTGGTGTGTTCCACTGCCGTTGCACTGTGATGTATATTGTAACACTGTAAGAAATGAAAAACTTCTCTGAGGTCATAAGGCATTAAATGTATTGTCTGAGTTTGACTGATAATAATGGTGAAGCTGTAGGTCACAGCACTGATGATATAAGCTTCAAACAGAAAATTCCTGTGAGAAAGAAAAGCTTTCTGTTCTGAAATATTTTAGCACACTCATAGCTTTATTTTCTAATGATTCCACTGAAGAGTCTGTGCTATAATATTTCCCATACTGTGTCCTCCAAGACATATGTTATGGATATCAGGATATGCAACAGAAATTTTCAAGACACATTCAGCATAATGAATAGCAAAAATAAATCATGTTCCCGCTAGTATTGGCACTTGTATAGTCTGTAGCAGCAGAGCTTTTAATGAGACCTAAATTGCAAACATGTTCTACATGTAAACTAGATGATCTTATAATGTATTTTCGTTTATCCTGATTGAGACTTAGATTGGTAGATCTTAATCAAGCTATACGGCTGTTTCAGTGATCTGTGGGCTTAAAAATGGATGTGTTACATCTAAAACTGAAAATAAACTGAGATATTGTACTTGTAGTTCTGGACACCATAGTTACAATGCAGTCTTGTTTTAATGGTATGGCTTAGACATATTTATGATATAAATGTTGCATGCAAGACACCAGAAGTAGAGAATCCGTGGCCAGGAAGATAGCAGGGTTTATTCACAGGGCTTTAAACTAGAAGAGAAGAGGGGATGAGTTGATGATGTTAGGGTCATAAGCCATAGGCAACGGGACAATATTCCAGGGCTAGTGGCATGGGAGAACAAAAGGCTATCGGTCAAAGAACACCCCTGGGGGTTAAAGGAATGCCCATCTAAGTCACTAGCACATCCTGCAGCCCAGCTGAAGTGCCTCTACACCAATGCATGCAGCCTGGGCAACAAACAGGAGGAACTGGAAGCTACTGTGCCTCAGGAAGGTTATGACATAGTGGCCATCACTGAAACTTGGTGGGAGGAATCCTATGAGTGGAGCGTAGCTATTGATGGCTACAAATTGTTCAGGAGGGAGAGGAGTGGATGGAAGTGTGGTGGTGTTGCCCTTTATGTTAAGAAATTGATGGAGTGTGAAGAGCTGTCCCTTACAAATAGCCACGAGAAGGTCGAAAGATTATGGGTAAAGATCAGAAGATGAAAGAACAAAAAGGATCTTGTGGCTGGTGTATGCTACAGGCCACCTGATCAAAGGGAGCTTATTGATGAGACCTTCTTACTTCAGCTACAAGAGACATCACACTCACAGAGTCTTGTCCTGCTAGGGGATTTCAAC
>NW_008630053.1:0-226 GCF_000691845.1 Merops nubicus | reverse complement strand
CGAAGGGCTTCTATAGATACATTAACCAGAAGAGGAAGGGTAAAGAAAGCATCCCCTCCCTGAAGAACAGCAATGGAGAATTAGTAACAACGGATGAGGAGAAGGTTGAGGTCCTGAACAAGTGTTTTGTCTCAATCTTCAGTGGCAACTTCTCTCCTCACAGCTCTCAAGTGGATGGCCTGTGAGACAGGGACCATCCAGAGAAAGCCCCTCCCACAGTCAGCGA
>NW_008630052.1:1209-17675 GCF_000691845.1 Merops nubicus | reverse complement strand
GGCGGACGCCTTACGTCCGGGAGACTCCAAATGCCGAGCAGCGGAGTGAGTGCGCAACGCGGCCCTAGGGCGAACCCAAGGGAGCGGACGCCTATGCCCCCGGCTAAAAGCACCTATCGCTATATCCTAGAAGTGTAGCATTTTGCGTCTTATCTAGTGGCTTCAGAAAAAAACCTATAGTAGTATCTGCTTCCCTTATAAGGCAAAACAGCAAGGATGTTGGCTTTACCTTAGAGACTGCTGCAGAATGAATAACTCGCTTTCTAGCAAAAAGCATGGCACAGACACCGACGCATCGAGCTCTTGCGTACATACTGCTCCGTCTCTGCAGCTGGCTCCAGAACAAACACATGCTTCATCCTTATCAAGGGAAGGAAACAAGCCCTGCAGTTTTTACTTACGCTTTTGGGTTGATTCAGAAATTGTGAAGGAGAGCAAACCACTAGCACCCCTTGAAAGGTAGAAAGTTTTAATACTGAAATAACTGGAGATGGGAGGACAGTTAATAATTGAGTTGAAGGTTATGTGCTCCAGGTAAGTAGCTCTGTACCAGGGTTGTCCCATTTCAACATACACAGAAAATACAAACTCCAAAAGAAGCAACCCTATTAGAGAGCAAACTGTATTTATGTATTCTGCTGCTCCTCACACAAATATTTTGGCAGAAGTGTGGCATTTCCTAATTTGCAGGTATTTTCATCTTAGTTTCAGGCAAGTACCAATGGTGAATGGTTCTGTATAATTGAACTGATGTTGCAAAAGCTCAGCTGAATAATTTTATAAGGAAACAGCTGACCACCCACCCACAGCAGCTGCCAAACCACCCTGCCCAAAGATAAATGCATGGTGTATTGTCTACCACTAATACACTATGAGGAAAAAATTAAGCACTACATAGAATTTCCCAGTAGTAATCTCTGTTTACAGAAGAAATGTAAGATTTATGTCAGATTTATATTATGTGTATAAATATGTATTATCCTTCTTAATGTACATAGAAGTATTTAAACTAGTAGAGGAAATGCTGTAGTTGTGTGTGCTCACCACAACTCCAGGATTCTAATAATTTCAGCTGATTTTTATAATCTAGAAAAATGGTGAATTCTTCAAATTACAAAACCATTTGATTTTGTCCATTCTAATGTCACTGTTTAACAATTTAACATGAAAAATCTCAGGAAGACACCTAATACACAGGTAAAAATGTAGATGTGCAGGGAAAAAATAGAGGACACTGGCACAGGAAAGAAATAATGGGCTTTCCTGCTACAATCCAGGTGAATAGGACTTTGATTTTTCAAAGCTTTTTCTTGTTTGTCTGACACAGACAAAGATAAGATTATTTTCTTAATGCTTATGCTTGTTGAAGAGACAATTTAACATTGTGTACAGAATTTCGCACTTCTTCTGCAGGAGCTAATTCAAATTTGCTCAAAAAAGGTAAGAGACCAGGATAAAGGTGTTAGTAACTGCCCCTGCTATTAAGAAATTCAGGACATGCAGTACATTGATACAAAGTTCTCTTCCTTCACTCTCAGCTATGGGTACAACAAAATCTGAACATTTGTTTAGAGAATACAGAAGGCAAGTATGTTAAAAACAAACCACTGCCAAAAAAGAAAAAAGTGGTCAGATATTTACTAATTATGTTTATAATGCAAAGATAGAGTTTACCAATAAATAAAAGTGAGTTATGAAAGGCATTCTGGGTGATTATTTACTCAAACATTCTTTCAGTTTCAGCGTTTTCTGTTTCGACCATTTTAACTTTCTGGATAAGCTACCAGAAAAATATCTAGTCTGTGTCACAGGTTAATGGGATGATTTTCTTGTATCTTCTAGGACATTTTATGATGTATTATTTGGTATCTTGTATGGCTGAAGAAATGTGGATTACATTATGTGAAGTAATGTTACATGATAGGTGGGCTGTCAATTAGTGAAATATGTAACACATCATCAGCTTATGTTGTGTCATTTTAAAAGCATATTAGAATTACTTAAAATTGTTGACAACTTGAAAATAGCACCCACCTGGGTTCTCAAAATACTAGAAAAATATACTGTCACAAGCAAAAGACTTAAAACAACTTCTGCTCTCTGCTGCTCAACAGAGCTACTAGTAAGGGTCAGCCATACACTTTCCCACAGCCACCTGAGCCATTGCAAACTTTTGGACTCTGAAGAACGTCTAGGCAAACAGATTCCTATATGGCCTCCAAAACACTTGTCAACCACTCAAGTTTCACTCAAGGGAAAAAAAAATAAATTCATATGATTAGTTGATCACTGTCTCTCATAACAACCAAAAAGATAAACTCTTAGATCAACTCAGATCCAGAAGCTCAGCGATATTTTAGCTCCTTCATCAAACCCTGGAATCAAACCTAGAAACAAGACACCAAGAAGAAGGCATAAAACATCATTGCCATATGCATAGCAGAATTTATTGTAACACATAAGTTACATTTTTTTCCACAGTGTTGATTCTCCCAGATGATTTTCAGGCTCTTAGAGCTATACCTTGAAGGATGTAGATGTTATGGATTGTGGTGGCATGGCCCAAAATCAGGAGAGGATAATTATAGGCAAATTGCTTATATCAGGGAATGATAGAGAAGACAGACTGCCTTCTGCAGTTAGGGATCAGCTTAGAAGCAATGATCCTAAATATTTACCTAACTACACACACACACACGCTTTAAATCAAGCACAGTACATTCTTCTAGTAAAACACATGCTTGTAGCTGGCCAAGCTTTAGCACACCTCCCTGTGCTTATCAACATCATGTACATAAATAATTTTATACAGTGGCTAAACTATTAAAATATAACTGATGGTCAGAGAAATACCCCTTTGTCCTGTTATTCGATTTTCATAAGAATATTGATGTTTTCAGTGTTGACAATTTTTGTGTTCCGCAGTAGTGATGCAAAGTACTGCTCTGCCTCCTTCCTGGCCTTTACCAGGCTGGTCCTCTTCATCTTATGTAAAGGCTCCTTCCCCTCCTCCTTTAGGATGCTTATCAGAATTGACATATTTTAGACAAGTTGTTTTGAAGTGTTACCAAAAAAAAAAAAAAACCCTTTTGCAATAATTGTATTTTTTGATCTTTAAATTTACTCCAAACTAAGTAAACAAAAATAAGTATGTCCATCTTTCATTTTTCTTTCTTAAGAAAGTTGTGATTGTGCCAATGAAAACAAATAGTGTGGGAAAGTTTTAGTGTGGGGGGTTTTTTTTAGGTATACTACAAGCACAAACAGTAATTACATCCAGACAACCAATTAACTGGTTTAAATCTAAAAAAAAAAAAGGTAACTCAAAATAAAACAAACTATCAACCATTTTTCTTAATGCTGTTGGTCAGACAAGCTGTGATAACTGTCTATGAAATCCATTGACAACAGCTTTTGGGGAACAAATTTCACTTCAGAATTTACTTCATTTTTACAAATGGTTTTATTTAAAGCTTTCATCTGTCAGCTGAGTCTATAATGATGGGGGAGGAAATCCAGCCAGTATTAGCATATAATTCCAGAACTTGTGATCCTGTGTGAAGTGTTGGGGTAGTATTTATGTGACATTTTAAGAATTAAAAGGAGTTCTCTTAGCTCAGACATTAGGGGCCTACATGCTTCAGGGGAAATTGCAGTGTTTTATCTCACTTGTATCCTAGATGACCATAAACCTATTCCATTTTATACAGATTCAGCATACATCTCTCCTATTTATGGAATAGCTTTAGCACAGAATTGATGTTGGTTTAAACAAAACAATTCCTGTAATTTACAAGAACAAGGCAAATTTAGCTATCATCCCTTCCCCAAAAAAGCTGGATTTGTCCTTATTAAGATCTGAATGAAACAGATGTTCTCACTCCCCTAAACCACCTGGATTCTTCAGTATCAGTGGCAAAAAAAGCACAACAGAACTCAAGAGTTGCCCTAGTTCAGACATCCCCTTCTCAATACATTTTTTAGGGAAGTCAGTACTATTTTTAGGGAAGGTCTGTACCACATTCATAGCTATTTTCTTCTCTAAAACTAGGTTTCATTCAAAATCAATCCTTACCTGGTAAGAATCAAACCGTTATACTACATCTCCACTTACTAAATGCATACGAGATTACATTAACAGAGTTCCTCATGGGGGTCCTAAAGAAAAGATAACTATACCAGAAGAAATCCTGTAACTTCTGTTCTCCCCTCTAGGAAGGAGAAGCACAACCTATTTTTGTAAGACTTGTGCTGAATAAAAATACAACTAAAATACAGTGATATGGATTTTATATTCTTTAGAACCCAGTCTAATACAAAACATACATTGGCATACTTAGTTCTATGCATAGTGCTAGAAAACCTACGGTTTAACAATAGCAATTGTTTCTTTGATTTAAAAAGTAAAAATTAATCCAGCTTTAGTACAAGAAAAGGAAATATATATACTACTTTCTCTCGGCTATAACCTTGTTGTATTTAATGGGAACTTGGCCAGAGTAACAGTTGCAAGCTGAGTTCCTTCAATCTTACATTTGTCCCAGATGATCTCTTAAATCCCACCTGTAAACTCAGAAGCAAAGTGAAACACATTTCATGGCTTTGCATGGAATGCCAACTGCTGGGTGAATTTTCAGTCTAAAACACTGAGTAAAATGGATATGGCTGTTTATTAGAATTAATACATTCCAAGTGGGTGGAAATCAGTAACTAGGAGCCTCTTCTTGAAGCTCTCATTTATGCAGAACTCCCTACTGACTCGAACAAAGACAGCTGAATCAGGCCCTACATTCCTTCAAACATTGTGTCAGTGAGGGATTGGGTGTCTCTGTCTCTGTTTTCCATCCCAGTGTTCCTCTAGCTATGAGATGTCTTGGTTGATAGGGAGTTGCCCCATGATGCAGTTGAAATAATAAAATAGGTAATAAGACACCAGGGATTAGGCTCTGAACCCACCACATTCCGTTTGCAAGGCCCTTCCTTTGAGAAATCAGACTATGAGAACACTGCATACAGCTCTCATAGAATCAATAATGAATTTATGTTGGAGGGAGATGTGGAGGTCATTTGGTCCAGTCCCCGGCTCAGGGCAGGACCAGCTGAAGGGTAGAGGCTGCTCAGGCCCTATCCAGCTGGGTTCTGAATATCTCCAAGGATAGACACTCCACGTTTCTGGAGTAATGTACTCCATTGTTTTAGAGCCCTCACTGTGATTAATTTTTCTTAATACTTGGCAGGAATTTCCCTTGTTAGAATTTCTGCCTGTGCCTCTCATCCTGTCACTGCTCACCACCCAGAAGAGTTTTCAGGGTCTATCTCCTTTATACCCTGAAGGCAGCAGAAAGCTCATCCTTAACCCTCGCTTCTTAAGTCTGATTGAACCCTCTCGTCAGCCAGCACTGCTTGAGCCCCTCACCAGCCTGGTGGCCCTCTGCCAGCCTCGCTCCACCTGCCAATGGTTTTTGGGTTTAGGGGTGTGTTTGTTTGGGATTTTTTTTGTAGCAGGGTGCCTAGAGCTGGATACAGTACTGCAGATGGAGCTTCTCCAGTACTAAGGAAGGGGTCTCTACTGCCTGGTTACACCCATACTAACACAGCCCCCCCAGATGCAGCTGGCTGCTTTCATTGCAAGGATGCACTGCTGACTCACATATGATGGTGATGAGTCTCCAGGCAGTGAGTAGTTCGGTACAGTTCTGATCTGCACTTTCCTTTATTCAGTCACTTTCCAAAAGCTGACTTCATTTCCTCAGGTTTTCTAGATACCAGTAAATTGAGACAGTCTCATCTAGAGTCTGTGATTTCTTATTGGGTATAAAATCATTTGGGGATTTCCCCACCCACCCCACCCTCCCTCTGTTGAAAGTATTAAAATCTACTTACCAAGAATCACTGAGAGAGGTTGTTTTATCAGGCTCATGAGTTTCAGCAGCCAGTCTTCATTGCCTCAGAACACTCATTAGATGCAATCTTTTATATACCACACTGGATAGAACATTTAATAATACGTACATCTTTAATATATTGTATCTTGCACTCCCAGTACTGTTACTTGAGTATATTCAGCCCACAGAAGCCAATAGGAAACTTATTAACTTAAGGTTTGTTTCCTTATTAGCCCCTTCTCATTCATGTATTGGCTCAACTTGAAGCAAGCTGACCATGTCCTAAAACAAATAGCTATAAAGCCTATAAATAATGCAAATAATCAGGTTGCCTTTCTTTATGAGGAAATAGGAAATGATAATTCCAGTTAATTAAGAAATATGTTCATTTTTTAAATTACTAAATTAAGATAAGGAAGCTATTTGAGTAGGAAGTTGCAATAGATTCCAAATACTGTGGCTCAAAATCAGAATGAGACAGGACAGGAAGAAAGCTCTGTATGGTTTTGGGTTTGGGTGGGTTTTTTAAACTGTTTTTCTTATCTACAATGAGAATTAAGATACAGGGATAATTTAAAATTTATTACTAAGAACATCTGAACTATAAGTACATTTTACCAGTGTTCCTAGTACAAATTGTTCAGATAATTTAAATTTTTTTTTAAAAATAAATCTTTAAAGCCTTTTTTTAAAAAAAATAATCAAACAAGACCAACAACACCCAAAAACCTGACTTTAAAACATCCCTAATGGTTTACAAATTATCAACACCAGATCCACCCAAAATTGCTATTACTGTGATGAATAGGGTGGAGCTCAGAAGAGATTGGTCTGCTAAATTTCTTTTAAAGGAACAGGTTTCCATGCTTTACAGATTTTAAATAAAAGTGTTGCAAACTGGTTTTAGCTTTGTGGACTCCTTTCAATAGCAAAAAAATACCACATAACTTCAGACGAATAAGAATAGAGGTCGAACAGGCACACAGTCAGCAGAGGAAATGTCATCTGACACCCGTAAGGGAGAGCCAAGGAAAAATACTCGTAGGCAGGAGATGCCTGGGAAAAAAGCACATCTATATCTATCTATCTATAGATAGATGGATATACAGTAAGGCTGACTTTTCCAACTCCTGTTCATCAGTAAAAGGAAGTCTAATTTTATGGATGAAACAGTGGGTGATATAAAGAAGAGATTCATGCTGCCTTTTCAAGATAAGGAAATCTTTCAGAGGCTCCAGTCTGGACACATTTTAAGATAAACTATTGGGAAAACAGAATTTCTCTGCACTGCAATGATCTGGAGAAACTTCCTTTGGCACTACAAGCCTAGTCCAAAGCCTGAGAGAAATATTTTTTCCCCATCTTTGTTTTTCATTTCAGTGGACTTCAGAGCATGCCCTGACTTCAGTTTGGTGAACACTGTTCCATCACAGTTAATCTAAGCTACAGAAGTGAAGTTTCTGAAAACAGCATATTACATGGATCTAATACATTATGGAGAACTGGAAACAACTCCTTCCGTACAATTGGCTACAAAGTCTTTCCTCCTTTTCAAAGTATGCAATCGTCTGCATTCTTTGGTCCTTATGGAAGGCTCTTTACCTACCTGAGTTTTTGTCACAAACAGTAAAAAAAGCAACAAGTCTGTGCAGTCTTGTGGACTAAGTATTCAGAGCCCTGCACGGTGAAAATACAGAGAGAAATTTCGGCAGTGTTGTCTAAAACAAGAAATGAATGCTTTTTGAATTTACTCCAACTTGTAAAAAGCAAGTCTTTAGAATTCACGTATGTATCATGCTCTAATACACATGTTCAACACTGACAAATTCAGAGCTAAAAGCATTATAGAAACAACTGCACCATTATGTCAGTTCAGCAGATCACTGATATGCATATGCTGACAAGGGTCATTCCCCATGGAATCCTGGAAAAAGTTGATTTTTCTAGGGGATCTCACCATCTGAAATCTTATTAGCCTTTTCTGTGGTGGGTTGTTTTGGTTTGGTTTTGGCTTGGTTTCCACTTCTTCCCCTCCCCTCCAGTGGTATCATTAACTGCATTTCAAGCATAAGTTGACTTAAGCAACCCTGGTAGCTACTTACACTGCTTTAAGTCTGTGTCACAAACTGTCCTTTCTCTTCCCAGTCTTGAAAACTGTATAATACTATTTGCAAGGAAAAAAAAAAAAAAAAAAAAAAGAAAAAAAAAAAAAGGACAACATTTTAAGAAAATACTATAATTTATGCCACAGACTAAACCTCATAATATGGGAAGGGTTAACCCTGTGCTTAATCAAGGCCCATCCTGGAGAAGAGAGCTCTTCTAACACAGTTAGAACCGAATTCTTTGTTCTCTTAACTGTGATTGAAGGACCAGAGTAAAAAGGAAATCTGAGGAACTTCTTCCACTCCTGCGGAATGCAGGTGGGATTTAGCCCAGGAAGATGCTGGGAAGCAGAGCAGTGTGTTAATCTGCAAATCCCAGCTATAAACCTGTCTGAGTCTGCACTGTTTGACCCTCCTCCTGAGCTATCAGCAGACACCCTTGTTTCAAGACAAGACTGTCTGACAGCTGCCAGGTGTAGAAGTTGCTGTTCTTCAGATGATCAGTGAAATATGTTCCACAGTTGCCAGCACTTCTGCAAGAAAGCACTCAGCAGACAGTGTGGTGATTTAATTTATAAGGTTGTTCATATTCTAGGAGCTCTCAGAAACCCCAAGCGAGACTGTGGCCCTATTATACTATACTAACAGCACAGAAAGAAAGCTGCAGACACTTAACCATTGCCATTCAACACCAGGTCTGGGCAAATTGGAGCAGTGGTGGAAAGGCAGTCTTGACAGCAATGCAGAAATATATATGTTAAGTAGTCCATCTCTAGGATGACTCCCTAACTTCGTCCACCACAGACCTTACAGCTTTTGGACATGACCACTTACACATTCATTTTTAAGATCTGTTTTCTTTGTCAACAGTATCTTTCTTCTGAAGCTACAAAAAGGGATGAGAATAATTATAAAGTGAGGAGGGTGCCCCATTATTAGGGATTTTAACAAATATTTCTTAGCTGTCATATCATTGCTTCTCAATAGAAACAAAGAACTGACATCTAGCAAAGTTTTAAAGTACCGTGTCACATATGGCAATTCAGAGGAACTGCTTGACATGCTCATAGGTTTCTTTCTCCTCTTTCACTGTGAGCAGCAGTAGATTTTTCCCCACAGTTGTTTCTTTCTCCCATCCAAATTTAAGAACAGATTAATATACACTTCCAGGGTAGGAAGTATGCTGACCTAGAAAGCAGAAGCTGTAGAAAATAATGCATAAGTAGTTTGCAGCTGGACAACAGCTTCTGGCCCAAGCAGCCTCTGCCATTCTGTGAATCTAGTAGGAATTCATTCAGTAAATCAAAGTGGGCCCAACAAAGTAAAACCTGCCTTACCTAATGTGTACCTGACAGGTGTGTTCTTAGCCCAGATGAAACTTTACTGAACTGTTACAGAGATTTGTGAAGGTGACTGAGCACTGGAACGGGTTGTGCCATAGCAGCTGCAGAGTCTCCATCCTTGGAGATAATCAAATGCCTTGGGCAGCTAGCTCCAGGTGGTCCTGCTTGAGCAAGGAGTGTCAGACCAGATGACCTCCAGAGCTTCTTGCCAACCTCAGCCAGTCTGTGATTTTGTGCTCTGACAAGCAGTGTTACAGGGATCATGAGCTTCATATTGGGATCTATTCAATCACTTCTTCTCTGATACTTCTATCTAGGACACAGTGTTTCAATAGATTTTCTCTCTTTCAGAGACATAGAATCATTTAGTCAGAACCCATGTTGGCCAAGTTCCCTATTCGAAGCATAAAATCTGAGAAGTCCTACTTTGACTCATGTGTTAAGCTGCAGACCTCTTCAGTAACCACATCTGCTTCTTGGAAGGTATTGGACTATAACCTGGCTATTTCAGGTATGCATATGGGACTACTACCCAGATCTGATGCAGACAGCTACTAAACTCAAGCTGCAGAGAAGAACAACAGCAATATCACCCTAGGAAGCTGGGAAACTTATTTCAACCACCAGGCCCCAGCACCTGCATTGCAGTGCTGGAATGGCAGAGCTGGAACGAGCCCACCCAGAGTGGCCAGGTGTCAGGCAGGCAGGATGCCCCAAGCAGCAGTGGACCCTTCCCTAGCCAGGCCCATGCACCCCCAAAAGCAGGGCCTGCCAGCTCACTGGAGGAAAACTTCTGCACCAGCTGCCTGCTTGTGTGCTTTTTACGCCTGTACAGATAGTTTTATTTCAACAGTACTTATCCTACCTGTTGGCTACGTGTGAACAATTTTGATGTAGTTTACCTGTTGACACAAGAGAAGAGTTAAGAACAAGTTAAAACTCCCTGGCTGATGAATTGGTCACAACTTCCCACAGGGACTGCTCAGACCTCCACAATGACAAACAGAGTCAGAGCCTCTGCTGGCTCGGCTCATGTTTATTAGAACTATCTGCTAATGTCTGAAAGGGAACAATCCTGAGAAACGTAAGAAATAGTTTCCCCAGCTATTGGTTGTTATAACACGCATCGCTTACACAGGCAAATAGTCTCTTGTAAGGGTACTGCAGGAAGACAAGAGTTACGTTTTATGAAGGATTTTACTTTTCACGTTTGGTTTCCTTCCAGCTTGGAAGGAAACAGAGGTGCTTAAGTTTTCCACAAAAGAATAATCATGCTGAAAAAAAGGCCGGGTTTGGATCTCCTAAACTGTTTCATTTCAGTTTTGACTTTTTAGTTACAAAAGTTTACAAGCGAAGACTCATTTTAAAACAAAAAGTTCCATTCAAATAGTGTTAAAATGTTTTGATTCTTGGAATGTTTCCATTTTTCTTCCTTAACTAAATATGAAGATAAACACAATTTTGTGAAGTATTTTAAGGGAACTGTATTTTCAAATGGAAAAATGTCAACATTTTCTTTATTGACTCTATACCCCTCTCATTCCTCTTTCCTTTCTTCCAAGTATTAGACCAAGGCATTCTAGAAGAAAATGAAAAAGTTACAGGTAGGTAGTTTGAAAAGAGCAGCTAGCTTCTGAAAAGTGAATCCTCTATCTACATTTTTCTTACAATACTTTCTCTGAGCAGAAAAAGAAGAAAGAAAACAAGCATCTTATGAGGTACCCTATCGTCTCCAAGGACACTGTGTTAGCAAGTAATTTCAAAACCTTGAAAATACAGACTCCAGGGAGCAAAGAAGAATCTAGCCAAGACCTTACTCTTTAACTACTGCTAAATGAAACCCGTGCTGCACACCTGTATAGCACTGATTACAACATCAGTAACTTGAGCAAAGAACCAGAGGATTACTGGAAAAGTAGAAGTTTCCATTCTGATCCTGTAGGTTCTCGTCTGTTTTCCAGCTAGTGGAAGCCACATCCTACACAAAATGGCCAACTGGCAAGCTTAAAGGAGGAACCCAGTCATTTGACAGTCTCCGTATGTCCCACAACTCGCACAGGCCCAAACAGCGTCAGACACGCACCAAAACTGGCATGGCCCACAGAACAAACATACAGCAGCACTGCAGATGTTACTGGGTTCTGCTGATGTTTCTACAGCCTTGGCTGCAGTGAAATTCAATGTGACATTAACACTAACACCCCTTGTGAACAGGTTTGAGGGCACAGAAAATAAACGTTTAGTACACAGCTTTAAGATTTTAAAGCTGTAGGTGCAGTTTGGCCTTTAACTGAAGTCTATACATAAAGAACAGTTTCATTTAGCGAGTTCTAATGGAGAGAGTCCCAGGCACTGAACTGGTTTCTCTATACAGAAGAAAGGAGAAGTTACTAGTAGACTTTGGGTTTTTACAGAATATTAACACCATCCTTAAATCTATTGTGATGAAAAGTGTTATATAAAAGTATATATGGTACAAGACCACTAGAGGGGAGTAAAGTAACTTAAAAGTGTATGTTTCCTCTACTTGGTTTCCCTGTACAAATTGCATTTGCACGTGTTAATTAACAGCTATAGTAAAACCAGAGTACTAAAGAATTGCATTTGCTGAACATTCTAAGCAAAGTTGATTAGATAATTACAGTATTTCTGTACCATTGTCCCCTCTCACTAGGCTGCAGGCTGACAGGGAACATTCGCCATCTGGTTGAAGCCAGAACACCAGGGATGGCACTCCGCCAGAACATTTGGCAATAGACATGAATTTCTTTACTTGTATGCAGATTTATAAAGAAGCAGCACTACTCGATGGAAACAGACTCATTTTATCAAGTGTGACAAAGGCACTGGGGCTCAAAATCTTGTTTGTTAGGTAAGCATGTACAACAGGCAGGAAAACAAGAACCTTGATTCTCACAGAGATCACTGCCCAAGTCGACACAACAGTGAAATATTTACCCAAGCAAAAAGAACAGACAGAAGCATGATTAATTTGGAAGTGTGAAGCATCAGAATGCTGGGTGAAAGCTCACTACAGCTGCAAGTAATGTGCTCCTGTATCACTGCCAGGTTACCATCGCCTCCATTGTAACCCATCTACACTGTGGGAGACAAGACTGTGCCGTGAATCTGCAACAAAAGAGCAAACGTTTTAAATAAATTACAATGGGAAATCTTAGCAACTCCCACAGAACAAAGGGAAACATGAGAATAGAGTTCCAGCAGCAAATGGCTTTGACAGCAAATTTTAAGGATGAATGACTGAAATATATATATGTGATTGTGTATCTCAATACTTCTGAGAGCTGTGCCCAGCTTGAGATTTTATGGGAAAAGGGATGCTATACAGCAGTAAGTAGATCTCCAAACTTCAGTGGAAAGTTCCAGCTACAAAGTAAAATAAGAGGTAAAGAGATATAAAATTCCAAAGGTGTTAATTTTTAATGTTAACTATGTTAATGCTAAATAATAATGTTAAAATAATAAAAAATTCCCAAACCCTGGGAATGCACACAAGCAAGAGCTCACCTTTGTTGCATACCTACAGGTTATACTTACAGAAGCTGGATTTAATCATAACAGTCTTAAAAGGCTTTCACAAGCACAGATAGGGTGTTTTGCAAGGGTTGTAGTAATTCTGCAGAAGAATGGACAACCAGTCAGTTGACCAGTCTGAAAACCGTGAAGCATGGTAGGACCAAGAGTGTTAGGTCTAATTTTGTTCCATTTACCATTTGCTGTCCTGCAGACTGTTTCCACATTTGCATGCAACAATAGACCCAACCATCTTAAAAGCTGAGTTACGCAAAAAAAAAGACTGAAAGAACCAGTGTCACTTAAGCGAGGAGGAAAACAGTAGTTTTTAAGCATGGCAAAAGAAATCCCTATGCCATGTCCTTGGTACATTGGAAAAGCAGTAGGGAGCTTAAAATGCAGCAAAAGAGTTCAGGTAAGACTCAGAAGAGGTGAAGCTACCCCCCCAGCTGTAAAGATAATCCTGAAAAGGATTTGTCTAGGCAGTTGCAAAGTATCTGTTGGAGATATTGAAGAACACACTGGGCAAACATCCATTAGGACCCACATCAGCACAGGTGATTCTGCCTTGCAGCAGGAAAATGGTCTGCATGATGTTTTTAGAAAGATAAAGGTAGAGAAGACCTGTGATAGTATGTAAATTGCAATTCATTAATATCATATACTATGATGAATCAGATAATGCAAGAAAAAAAAATAGTACTTGTTGCTCTGGAGAAGAAATACATCAAAGAGTGCGCAAAGCCAAAGAGAAAGAGTCCACAATTAAAATTTTTGGGGGGCAGAGGGGGAAGAGCAAAGCCAGAGGAAAGAAAGCCAACAAATATAAAGACAAAAAGAATTTTTAAAAAGTACATTGGGATAAACCAAACTAGAAGGGACAACAAATCACAGCAGCGTAAAAGGACAGTAAAGCCATCAAGTAGAAAGAAAAGACAATTTAGTGGTTAAAGTACTAGCCAAAGATTTAAAAGATGTGGTTTTAATTCCCTGCTCAAGCTTCCTAACTTTCTCAGCAAGCTATCTAACCTCTCATGGCCTCAGTTCCTACTCATATAGCTACTCTTGTGCTCAGCAACTTGCTGTGATAGTAGACAAGGTTTCTGATACTCATATATGTCTACCAAAACTGAAGAATGTGGAAATTTAAAATCTAGCTTATGCAAGACTTAATTATTAATTAAAATTCTTAATTTTTTTTCCATGAATAGCCACAGGTGTTGCTCATTCCAACCGAAAAAGGCCACTGAAGACAGGCTAAACCACTAGAATGAGACCAACAATTAATGTATTAATTACTCAAGACATGCAAGAGCTAAACAAATCCTGTGCATTCCTGTTCTGTACAGCATATAAGCATCTTACACACAACTATACATAATTTTAAGCATCTTATACATAAAGTGTAAATTTTAGTTACCACTTAAGCATAGCATTAAAAAGCCATCTTTTATCTAGAAACAGCTTCTATTATATCAATATTTTAGTATGAAATAGAGCAACACATTTTTACAAAGTGCTTGTTCTCAGCACAAATGCACAGACATACTATACCCACAAGACAACTCATCTAAAGAAAATTGAAAGAACAAGAAAACAGCAAGGAAAAGAGTACCACTGCATTCTTCTGTTTCGGGGATGGGGGGGTATGATTCAACAAAGTTGAAGGTAAATAGTGCCAAACTGCAACATCACTAGAAAAAAATGAATTCTGTCTCCTAGAGCATAAATGCATTATTAAAAGATGGCATCATCAGAATCAAAAAGACAACAGGTAATAAAATCTTGAATAAAACAGGTAAGCTCTTTCAGCAGTATAACCTAGTGGGTAAAAATAGAAGGCAAACTTATTTTAAGAGATTAATTTAGTGGCTGTGTTACAATCTTGGCTCAACTATACAAGCCGAGCCACACGTATTGCAACACCACATCCCCTTTCCGACCGGTGTCAGCTGTCCAGTTTCAGGGGCTGCCACCCCCTATGCTAGCCTGCTATTGCTTCATTCCTTCCGACTGACGTTAGGAGGGCTGAGGAATGCTTTTGACTAAAAGTTGTTGATTCTAGGGCTAAATATCTCCTTGTTCCTCAGATTTTACTCACCAGGGAACGATTGCTGTTGTTTGGGTATGGACCTTCCCCTCAGGCCTCTACAATTGATTCTCATTATGGAAAATTTAAAATACTCTGAGCAGCTCTGGAGCTCTCTGGTGTTGTTCATGCAAAAAGACAAAAAATAAATATTAGGGGAGCAAGGATTTAACCGACTCTTTACCTACATCCACATTCTCACATATATTGCAATTTTGGTCACTTGCCCAGTACTATGATGCGGTATGATACAACTGAAACGGCAACCAAATCTAGTTGGGCACCTAATGTCCAGATTTAAATATTCTCCCTTTTACTAGCTGGGATCAGAAAGATTTTTTCCTCCTCCCTGTTTTGTCCCATCTGCATAACATCTTCCTGCTCCATAAGAGGAAGGACACCCACAAGAAAACATTTTCTTACATCAGGCTGTGCAGCCTGCTGAAGAAAACTCCCCTCACTGTCACTGCAATCTGCTGCACCCTCGGCTTTGTCCAGAGCAGCCAGTATCACAGAATCACAGAGTCTTAGGGGTTGGAAGGGATCTCCAGAGATCATTGAGTCCAACCCTCCCTGCCAGAGCAGGACCATCTAGTCTAGGACAGGTCACACAGGAACACATCCAGATGGGTCTTAAAAGTCTCCAAGGCAGGAGACTCCACAACCTCCCTGGGGAGCCTGTTCCAGTACTCTGTGACCCTTACAGTAAAGAAGTTCTTCCTCATGTTGAGGTGGAACTTCCTGTGCTCCAGCTTGTGTCCATTGCCCCGTGTCCTGTTGCAGGGCATAAGTGAGAAGAGATTGCCCCTTCCTTCCTGACACCCAGCCCTCATATTTATACACATTAATTAGATACCCCCCCAAGTCTTCTCCAGACTAAAAAACCCCAGGTCTCTCAGCCTCTTCTCATACAGTAGGTGTTCCAGTCCCCCCAATCATCCTTGTAGCCTCCGCTGGACTCTCTTGAGCAGATCTCTGTCCCTCTTGAAATGGCGGGCCCAACACTGGACACAATACTCCAGGTGAGGTCTCACCAGGGCAGAGTAGAGGGGGAGCAGGACCTCCCTTTTTCTGCTGCATACGCTTTTCTTAATGCACCCCAGGATACCATTGGCCTTCCTGGCCACAAGGGCACACTGTTGTCCCATGGGCAACAGGTTGTCCACCCTCTGTAGCATATCTTCTCATAACCTGTACTGATGCATTTTATTACTCCTGACCAGGTGCAGGACTCTGCACTTATTATCTTATCTTGTTCAACCTCAACAAGATAAGATAATAAGTTATCAAATTATCTTGTTGAACCTCATTAGATTCCTCTTGGCCCAGCTCTCCAGTCTGTCCAAATCTCGCTGAGTGGCTGCACAGCCTTCAGCTGTATCAGCCAAACCTCCCAGCTTTGTATCATCAGCAAACAGGGTGAGAAGACACTCTATACCATCATCAAGGTTGTTAATGAAGATGTTGAACAGGACTGGACCCAGCACTGATCCCTGGGGGACTCCACTAG
>NW_008630052.1:0-872 GCF_000691845.1 Merops nubicus | reverse complement strand
GATGGAGGTGAGGCTGACTGGTCTGTAGTTTCCAGGATCCTCCTTCTTGCCCTGTTTGAAGACTGGAGTGACATTGGCTTTCCTCCAGTCCTCAGGCACCTCTCCCATTAGCCACGATTTAGCAAAAATGATGGAGAGTGGTAGAGGGATGACATCAGCCAGTTCTCTCAATACTCTCAGGTGCATCTCATCGGGACCCATGGATTTATGTATATTCAATTTTCTTAAATGATCACTAACCCATTCTCCATTGACTAGCAGAGAGTCTTTCCCCTTCCAGTCTTTTTTTCCTGCAGACAGGCTCTGGAGTTCCCAAGGGCTGGTCTGAGGGTTAAAGACTGAAGCAAAGGTGGCATTCAGCAGCTCTGCCTTCTCTGCATCCTCAGTGACCAGGGCTGTGCCTCACTCAGCAGTGGGCCTGCACTTCCCCTGTTGGTCCTTTTACTACTGATATATTTGAAAAAGCCTTTTTTTTTTTTTCTCTTTTACTTCCTTTGCTAGTTTTAGTTCTAAGAGGGCTTTGGCATTCCTTACTGCCTTCCTACATGTCCTGACTAACTCCCTGTATTTCTCCCAAGTGACAAGCCCCTTCTTACATGAGCTGTGCACTTCTTTCTTCCATGAGATTTCTTTCAGAAGCTCCCTGCTCATCCATGCAGTTCTCTTAGCCCATAGACCCAACTTTTTACACATGGGAACACACCTGTCTTGGGCTTGGGGGAAGTGGTATTTAAAAACTGACCAGCTTTCTTGGGCCCCTTTACTCTCCAGAGTATTAGCCCATAGGATTCCCACAAGTAGATCTTTGAAAAGTGCAAAGTTAGCCCTGCAGAAGTTCAAGGTTATAAACTTACTTGTTGTCCTGCTTCTAC
>NW_008630051.1:0-4504 GCF_000691845.1 Merops nubicus | reverse complement strand
TTTTTCTGTTGTAGACTCTGAATGTTGATTGGAGTCTCACTAAAATCTAAGAGGCATGAGGTGATATTTAATGCCTGCTCCAGGAGACCTGGTTTGTAAAAAAAAAAGCCCAAGAATGGGCCATAAAAACTGAATTCCAGCATTTCTTTGCCTCTCTTTCATACGTGCCCAGGCTGCTGTCATAAAGGAAACTCAAAGTTCCCTCTTTGTGTTGTTTTTTTTTCCACGCAAGTTTGTTCTCAGCTTAGAGAAGAGGTTCTGGGGAGAACTTATTGGAGCCTTCCAGTGTCTGAAGGGGGCCTGCAAGAAAGCTGGGGAGGGACTTTTTACAAGGGCTTGTAGTGATAGGATGAGGGGTAGTGGGTTTAAACTAGAAGAGGGGAGATTTAGGTAAGAAATTAGGAAGAAGTTCTTCACTATGAGGCTGGTGAGCCCCTGGCACAGGCTGCCCAGGGAGGTTGCCAATGCTCCATTCCTGGAAGTGTCCCCCAGCTGGGATGGGGCTCTGAGCATCCTGCTCTAGTGGGAGGTGTCCCTGCCCATGGCAGGGGAGTGGAACTAGAGGATCTTTAAGGTCCCTTCCAACCCAAACCCTTCTATGAGTCTGGGAAATGCCCATGATACCTCATGTAACTTCTGCTTACACACAGGCAAAGATATTTCTGGTCCTAGTGTTCCAGAGAAGTCATCCCCCCAGCAGCTGTGGTGCTCACCTCCATTGTGCCAAATCACAGCAGCCCTCCCAGGCTTTTGAGCAGTTTTTAGGCTGAGAATTGCCCCACCAAAGAGGAGAAAACTGCTCTTGGGGTCTCTGTTCCTCAACTGTGCAGGTCAGGAGATGATGGGGTGTGTCCACTTTTGCTTTGGGGAGGGACCTCAGGCTTCTCCTGGAGCTCCATCTAGAGGGGAGGAAGATGGGCAGCTGCTGGAGACTGGTGGCTTCTCTGGACCACCGTGGCTCTGGTGTCCTCTTGCCCAAACTTCTACCCCACAGCACCTTACTGGGGCTGTCAGCTGGAGTTTCCTGGCTTTGTGGTCACTCCTGGCCCCACTTGGCTGCTGGAAACCCTTGCTGCAAAGCTGGCAGCTGTGTTTAGGGGGGAGGAGGCCACAACCAAACCCAGTTCCTCTCCAGATCACTGCTGGGGAAGGGCATTTCTCTACCAGCTCCCAGAAGCAAGTGCTGCTCCCTTGGCTGAGGATGTGGAAGCCACACAGTGCTCTGTGGTTGCTTTTGGTGTTTATTTCATCAGAGAAATCGTTGCAGTTTGGGCTGGGGTTTCCTTCAGGGGAGGTCTCAGCTGCACGTTCCCAACATCGTGGCTGTGTGGGCAAGGTGTTGAGCATCTCCATGGCCTTCTTCCCTCTTGTCCAACCCCAGCTTTCCTTTAGCCATGCTGACAGCATCACCAGGGCACAGATCATTCCCAGCAGCCATCTGCCAAGCCTGGGGACATCTTGGCCAGCAGTGCTGCCATAACCTTGAGGTTTCACCACAGAGATCTTCACTCCTGGTTCACCTCCTGCACTTGCAGGAGCAAAGCATGAAGCCCAAGTCCTAATTCTCCCGTTGCTCTCTACAGGGTGGCACCAGGATTCTCAGCTGCACCCCCCCAAAAAAAAACAGGCCGATTTTAACCTTAGCAACAGGGTATTTTTGTTTAGATTGTGTTTGCTCTCCTCTGAGGGCCATTGTTCTCTCCACGCCATGGCCGTTGGGAGGGCTGCTGATAAAAGCCCTCGCTGACAACGAGACGCTTGAGTCCAACCTTTTGTTGGGGAGATTAAAATAGGGAATGAATGGTGAATGACATGGGAGGGCTGAAAGTTCATCGGCCCAGGCCATTCTTTAAGCACTTGAAGGAGAAGAAATTGTGTTTTAATGATATCTTGGGTGTTTTCAGAACGACTTAGCGTTGGGGTTTGTGTTGGTGTCTGCAGGGGCTTGTACCCACCCTGTGGTTTAAGGCTTGGGTTTGAAGTTTGCAGCGTCCTCTGTCAGCAGGGAGTAGGTTTATGGCAATGCCAGGAAGTAGGTTTATGGCAATGCTATTAGAGTTATAATGACTTTAAAGCTATATATATTATATATTTAATAGCTTTATGATGTTAGGTTTATCACAGGTTTATAGTTCTATCTATATATAAAAATATAGAATAGGTTTATAGCAGTATCAGTGACAGGAGATCATTGGGACATGAGACACAGGATAAGGGGGGATGGTTTTAAACTAAAAGAGGGAGATTTAGACTAGAGAGAAGGAAGAAATGTTTGACCCTGAGGGTGCTGAGCCCCTGGCCCAGGCTGCCCAGAGAGGTGGTCACTGCCCCATCCCTGGCACCATCCCAGGTGAGGTTGGATGGAGCTCTGAGCAACCTGCTCTAGTTGAGGATGTCCCTGCTCAGTGCAGGGGGTTGGTCTAGGTGGCCTTTAAAAGTCCTTTTCCAACCCAAACCATGCCATGACTCTAAGATGTGTGGCTCTACAGCATTGCTTTGTCTTGAACAAGAACACTCCTCTTGGGCATGGAAGATGGGAAGGAAAATAGATGAAAAAAAAAAGACAGAAAAAAAGATGGAAAGTTGAAATAAAGCCACTGGAGGTGAAGAGAGTTTGGTCCTTTTTCAGGAGTGTGGGCTGATGAGAATAAACATTTGGGAGACTGATCTGCTCAAAATGCCAACAGCTGGATGATCGTGGGCATCACCCCAAAACTGCTGGCCTCAAACCTGAGGATATTTTGGCTGTCTCTGGCCACAGGCTCCTTTCCCACCCACACCAGCATCTCGAAAAGCTTCCCATCCCTCCTCTCTCCAGCTGCTCTTACCTGCAGTCCCCATAATTGGCAGTAATTACCCTGATTGCTCCCCAGAGCAGATGTTCTCACCCTGGTCACGTTGAGCCAGCTTGTCCTGCACTCCACGCAGCAGCACAGAGCACCAAAGGACTCAGTCCTGTCAATAAGCCTATTAAAAGGTTCAAAATAATGCCTCCAACTAAACCATCCAGGGCAGCTGGATGCCCCTGGGTTTATTAGTTGGTTATTTGTCACGTGGCCATCCCCATCTGCTCAGGACTGGGATGTCCTCCTGCTTGGCCAGCTGCTGACCTGTTGGGGTCAGTGGGTGTCTTAGTGTAGAAAGTCAGCCCTGGGCATCATTTCCAGCTGATAAATCACATCTATAGGTAATTCCCACCACACCTACCACATCCCCAGTGTGGCTGGGGAGTAGGAAAGGACCAGTTCACTCAGTCAGGAGCAGAGGGATTGTGATCTCAAGGCTTTAGGTGATGATGCTAAAGAAAAATTTAATCTCCTTTAATTTTCCTGCCTCAAAGGGCAAAAAAAAAGGATTCTCCAGTTCTTCTCCAAGCGTTTTGCTTTTCACCCTTTGCAGGGAAAGGATTCTTGGATTTGCAGCCCAGATCTTGAGGCAGAGCCCTCACCTGAGTCAGCTTCATTAATCCCTCAAACCAGGAGCTGCTGAACTGTAATCAGGCTGTGCAGGGGAATTAGACTCCCAGAGTCATACAATCCTTTAGGTTGGAAAAGACCTTAAAACTCATCAAACCCAACCATTTGAAGAAATTGTTCCTCAGGCCAACTTTAAACTCCCCCTGGCACAACTTGAGGCTGTTTCCTCTTGTCCTGTCCCTTGTCCCTTGGGAGCAGAGCCCGACCCCCCCCTGGCTCCAGGCTCCTGTCAGGAGCTGTGCAGAGCCAGAAGGTCTCCCCTGAGCCTCCTTTGCTCCAGGCTCAGCACCCCCAGCTCCCTCAGCTGCTCCTCCCCACCCTTGGGCTCTAGACCCTTCCCCAGCAGCTCCGTTGCCCTTCTCTGGCCACGCTCCAGCCCCTCAAGGTCCTTCTGGGAGTGAGGAGCCCAAAACTGACCCCAGGATTCGAGGTGCAGCCTCCCCAGTGCCCAGCCCAGGGGGATGATCCCTGCCCTGCTCCTGCTGGCCACACCAGTGCTCATGATTGCCAGGAGCTCCAGCCAGCTTTTTGGGAGCGTTGCCTTCTGGAAAGTCCCTTGATGTTTTTGAGCTGTCCTTTGCTGGCAGGTACCCTCAGCTCTTGCCACACATGAGAAGTCCCCGTTGCCTGTGCTACAGGAAGAGCACAGCCCTGACACATCCAGATGCTTTTTAGATATACATGTAGTTGGGTTATTTTTCTCCAGTTATTTCTACTAATGTAATACGTAGTGGGTGGGATGCTTTCTATAACTTGGGATGGCCCAAGAATGGTTGTTCATTTTTTTATTTTATTTTCTGGTGGTTCACATATGATTTAGCATTTCTCCAGCTTTTAATCCCTCCAGCAACTGCATCACAGCTCACACTGTTGCTTTTTGATCCAATCCTCACCTGCAGCCTGGATGAGAACTTAAGCAGCTGTTTGTGTTTAAACTCCACCTTGTTTTCATGATGGCCTTCAGCTGCATGAAAGATAAAACCAGTGTCCTTTCTGTTAGCCAGCTGGGAGCTGAAGTCTCCTGAGAA
>NW_008630050.1:0-8366 GCF_000691845.1 Merops nubicus | reverse complement strand
GGCAGACCTTTGGAGGGAACCCAGCACTGTGTGCTTGGTCCAGAGGCCAGCAGGATGTCACCTCCTGTGTGAGGAAGAGGACTGAGCCTGGCAGCTGTAGCAGCACTGACCATGTAGTTGGGTGTAGGCTGTTACTTGGGCCACCACAGCAGTGACTGGTGAGAGGTGTGAGGAGCACCAGTCTTCTGAAGAGCACTTGAGAGATCTGAGGTTGTTTAGCCTGGAGCAGAGGAGGCTCAGGGGGCACCTCACTCTTCACAACTCCCTGACAGGAGCCTGGAGCCAGGTGGGGATTGGGCTCTTCTCAACAAGGAACAAGTGTTAGAACAAGAGGAAAAGGCCTCAGGTTGCACCAGTAGAGGTTTAGGTTGGAGCTGAGGAGCAATTTCTTCCCTGAAAGGGGTTGTGGATGAAAATCCAGTTTCAAAACTTTGATCTTTCAGCTGTTGCTCCCTAAATAGTGAAGGTTTCTGGTGGTTGTAGCAGAGGGGGCAATGGGATAACTGGACAGATATTGCAAAGAATATGCAACATCTTTTAGGATTAAAGATTCTAATTCTGTTCTCTCAGGTAAATATTTCAGACTTGTGTTTTTTATGGTTTTTTTTGATTACCCAAGAGAATGGAATTGCAGTTAAGCAATATTAAAAAATGCATATTATGTAGCTAATGGGCCAGCACTGTTGAATATACATCATTACATTTCCATAGCTTTTTTCCCTGAGTTCAGGATGTTAATAACTTCTGAATAATTATTTTAGATATTTTCTGTTGAAGGCAGCAAAATATTTGTTAATAGCAAATGGAGAAATCAAACTGCAGTCTTGGAAGAGTCTTTAGCTTCCAGTTTTACAACTGAATTCATGTATTTTCTAGCACCTGGACATTACTTTGTCTCTTTTTTTCCCCTGTTCTGAGGCAGTTGGTACTGTTGGTAGATATATGGGAACATTCCAGGCTTTAGATTGGATATTAGGAAGAATTTCTTTCCTTGCAGAGTGGTGAGGCACTGGACCAGGCTGCCCAGGGAGGTGCTGGAGTCCTCAGCCCTGAAGGTGCTCAAAAAACCTGTGGACTTGGTACTTCAGGACATGGTTTAGTGGCCATGGTAGTGTTGGGATGATGGTTGGGCTTGATCTTGGAGGCTTTTCCCAATCTTAATATTCTGTGAAAGATCTCCCAGGCTGAGCAGACATTACATTAGGAAAACAATTTTAGATTAGTCACACACAGAAATTTGCACCTAGGACATGTCCTATGTCCTGTGTGCAGCATCCTAGATTCAAATGATCATGTTTGTCTTAAGGATGAAGTTCATGAAGTGCCTGAAGTCCAACACCCTTTCAGTCATATTCAGATGGAGTAATGATGGTGATCATGCTTTGGGGAGCATGAGGGCACCGAGTGTTTCATGTAGTAATCAGTATTTGAACTCCATGATCTTGTTTCTGCCACGTTGGTTGGCAGAGGTGAGCAGGTTCATGTCCCATGCTGCCAAGTTCAGTTATTCTGGATGCAACAGGTAGAAGTTTTCCATGAAAAATCAAAGCTGCTGGATATATGAGTGCTGGGGAGTTGTATTCCACGTTGAACTCTTGAGCATTCCTCTTAGTTGATGTGCTCTTACCAAAAGTCTTCAGAAGGATGAAAACCTTGAAGTGTTCAGTGATAAAGCCAAACCACAACAACTATCTTTTGATTGCCCAAAGCTCTCTCCCAAAGGTGTCAATGCAGGGTCAGCCTGTCCACATTAATAGGTCGTGGTGGAGCAAAAAGCCTATAAACTACCACTAAACAAAAGATCAGGAGGTTTAAACTGGCACTCTCTACACTATTTATCTGTTAGGGAATTTTGCCACCTTTTGACCCAGAAGAGTTTAATTAGGTTTTCTATTTTGTGGTTGATTCTGTCAGTGTGTGTGTTTGCCTTCAAAGTCATTTGAGGTTCCTGTCTCTGATGTAGTTTTTAGTCTTGGGGAGCTGTGCCTGAGTGGGGTGTCTCCTGCCTTAAGAAAGACAGGGTCTGTGTCAAGGAAGATACAGAATTTAAAGCATTTCCTAATTTTTGCCCTAATTTCTGAGTATCTAAACTGGTGTCTGTGCTCCTTGGTGCTGGAGAAATGATGGCATGTGGTTTAAATATCATTAAAGGCCCTTCTACCTCTAAGTATATGAGTTTAAGGGGTTTGCCAGGGAAGCCTTAGGTCTTGTTAACAAGTCAGAGAAAGTTCCACCCTTCAACATCTCCTTAAATGTAGCTTAAGATATTTTTTGTCTCACTATTTGATGATATAATAGAATCATTTTAATCATCCTTCAACTAAGCAATAGCTGTTTGTTTCTAGAAGAGCTTTATTTTCCTTGCCCAGATGCTGTTGAATTCTTGACTCTTTTTGCATGGAAGTCACCACCTCTGTGTGTGTGTTAGCCCCAAACAGCCAGAGAACAAGGGTTAGGGAGTATTTTTATTAAAAGAGGATAAAAAAGAAGTATGCTTGTGAGGTATTTAATACAACACTGCACAACTGTGTCTGGGAGATGATTCATGCAAGCCCTAAGGCATAAAAGTAAATTGTAAGTAAAAAAGTAAATTCTGTCGTGGCAGTGGTGGGGAGACTCTCCACAAAGTGGGGGTTTGCTGATAAACTGAGGCTTTTTTTTTGTTTTCAAAGCAATTAGGAATGACGTTTGAAGCTCACCAGCAGCTCTCTATGGAATTGAATTGAAGGGATTGTTTGTCCCTATGTGACACCACCCCCCATGTGCTCAGATTTGTGGAGCTGGCTTTGTCTCAGTGGCATGGGCAGATCCATCTCAAGTGTTGTGGGGTCATCCAGCAGACAACTGCAAGGTTGGGAGTTGAAAAAACATGATGTCATTTGACAAAATAACTTTTATCTACTGACGTGTTTGGGTGTTGTGACTAATGGGGGCACTTGTGAGGCATTTGCTGCAGCCTACACTGTTTTAAAGACAAAGGAAGATGTCTGTGTGCTTATCAAGTGAGGGCATGCTGCTTTGCTTCTTTATACTGACATTCTTCCAGTGGTTATTTCATATCTACTGCATTTTCTGTGCTGGTGTGGAGCCTGGGCATACATATCCTTGAGCTGACATACAAATTCAAAACCCCACCTAACAACCCCCCCAATAAAGTTCCAATCTTTGCTATTATTTAAGCAGTAATATTTCACCCTGTTTCAAAGACATGGTTTATTTATTCTGTTGTATTAAAATCAATTTTCCTTTTCTTGGGAGGTGATGTGTGTAGAAATCCATCCAGTGGAAAAAAAATGCAGTTAATTATAATTACTCTTGTGCTTGCCTCTGCTGGCAGGAGAGTTGGTGTCCACAGGGTATCAAGTGTCCTTTACATACCAAGTAGAGCTATATATTTTGTGAATTCCTCTTCATCCTCACTGTGAAACAAGTGAGAAAACCTCTGTCTTGTGTTTTTATCTCACTTTATTCACTGACAGACAAAAGATACACTTGATGTAGCTGGCCTGCAGTGTTGAACACCACGAACCACACAATCCTGAAGCAAAATATGAAGTCATGTGTTTTTGTAACTTGCCTGGAGGTTTTTATCACTTCAGGCTTCTGATAAGTTTTGTTTTTTCCCCAAGGTTTTCTGTGTCTTCAGGGTGGCTGGAATTTTCTGGGTGCTTGGGACATACCATGCCCATGTGTGCTACAGATGCACTTTAGTTCTTTAATCCCCTTTGGATGGAAGCAGGAAAAGGCCATCTTGAAATCAGCCAGATGATTCATCAGAATAAAATCTAAATGTATCTATGGCTTTCCACTATCTCCTTTTACTGTTTTTTTTCCCTTCAAAGGGGTCTAAATTTCCTGTGGGCACCCGTTTCTGGAAGCTGCAATAGAAGCAAACTCTCCTGTATTGTAAAACTAGAAACCTGACTGTTGGTAAAACCCACTACCTAGATATATGCACACTGAAATATTTGGTTTCCCTAAACTTAGAAGTGAAGATAAAGGAAGTGCAGAAAATAATTTCTCTGTCATCTTTCAGCAGTCTTGGTTTACTTTGTAACTAGAACCCAGTGAAATATTTGAAGTGGGTCGTAGCCAATTTGGATCAGAATGCAAATGCAGGCAAAATTTCTGTAAATTTAAGCTAACATGTCTTATTCTTGTTCTTAATTAGTCCTTTCAGGTTCTCTACCTCCCCAGGGAAATCTTAGTTTATCCTGCTGAGTGTTTGTCAAATTAGTTAGGCCTTTATGATTTTTACCTTCTTTGTTGAAATGGAGTTAATTGAAGCTGTCGGGAGTAATTATAGATGTAGATGGTAGGAAGGGAGGGAACAGTGTTTCATCTTGGTCACTTTGTTGTTGGGTGTTTTACCTCTATCAAAAGAATCTTGGGTTTGATTTGTGTTGTGTAGTTTGCTACGGGAGTGAAAATTCACACAGCATGAAGGCTTTTAAAGGAAGTTTTAGTCAAGCTCTGGAGACGACAGAATCTGGGGAAGGAGGAATTTCAAAGAATCCAAGACAGGCTTTCTTCATCCACCCAAATCTTAAAGCCTAAGTCCATGGTGGTGTGGTGCAAGAAGTGCTCTCAGGACAGAGGTGATGAGCACTCTCCTGAAGGTATTTTGAGATGCTGGATGAACGTAGTAACATAATGTGGGTGCATGTTCATTAATGGGTTTAATTGGTTATGATACTAGTCTTTCCTGAAAAATCTCATCAATTTAAATCAGTAGGAGCTCAAGGCTGTAGAAGGACCTTGAGCTATCACGTGTGACTGTTTAAGGTTGGAGGTAGCTCCATCACTGTAGATGATACCACATCTCTGCCTTACACTGCAGTGTGAGCTGTTTTCACCTGGCCCTTGTTCCTGCAGCACATTTCAGTGCCTTGTGGGTGGTCTTACCCATTTCATTAACCCTAAGCAACTTTCTATTTAGAGGAAAATTCTGCTTGTACCTCCTCTTACGTAGAGCATCCTGTGACCTCTTCTCCTGCACGTCTGTCTGGTGGTTTCAGCTTGGGTGAAATTGCTGCAGAATAATCCTGTTCATCTGAGCTACTTGGAGAATGTTTTCATTCTGTGCTCAGAAGATGATCAAATGAGTGAGTCAGTGGGGTGCAGAGTACAAAATTGAAAGCAATATCCTGAGGGTACATAAAAACAGGACAGAGGCTAATTTCATGGTTGGTGTAGTAGAATAGCAGAAGTAATGAAGTCTAGTTATAGAAAGATTTGTTGGGTTTCAAAATACTTCTTCATTTTGTATAAAGTATGAGACTAGCTTTTAGTTGACTCTCTCATGCCCATGCTTTTGTAAAGATTAATCTGGTGGATGTGCATATAATATGTGCTTGATTCAAAGCAGAGAGGTGAGACTCTCCTCATTCCACCCTCATTAAAATGTTGAGCACATACAACTAGCCTTTAGATGTCCAATAACTCTTCTCAAACTGTTGTGTCTTTCTCTTTCCATTGTGGACTTCACCAAATGGGGTAGGGGAGATAAAGAGTGGTATGTGGTGAGGTTTGTGTGATATGAACCATTGAGTTCCTCAATCAAACTTCATGCACTGTGTCTCATAACAAGTATCAGACAAGCTTCTGCTTTACACAGTTTCTTAAAAATAAATTGGAGTTGTCCAGCCTGGAGAAGAGGAGGTTCTGAGGAGACCTTGTTGCTGTCTTTGGGTACTTAAAGGGGGCCTAGAGGAAAGATGGGGACAGACATTTTGGAGGGGCCTGTTGTGATGGCTTAATTGTTTTCAACTAAAAGGAGAGACCTAAACTAGGTAGATAGAAGAAATTTTTTGCAATAAGGGTGGTGAGCCCCTGGCCCCGGTTGCCCAGAGAGGTGGTAGAAGCCTCATCCCTGGAACCATTCCAGGTGAGGTTGGACAGGGCTTTGAGTAATGTGATCTAGTGGAAGATGTTCCTGCCTGTGGCGAGGAGCTTGGAACTAGATGATCTTTAAGGTCCCTTTCAAGCCAAACTATTCTATGCTCCTTTGAAGAATTTGAGTTGCAAACCATAGTTTGGGGCATAGGCCCAAAGATTGTGGGGTTCCTGAGGCACCACATCACTGTACTATTTAATATTATGCTGATAGTTGAACGAAAGGGGGGGACAGTCTTTCCTCCTCCATTTATGAGTGATTTGTGTAGGAGATTTTTCACTCAGACAAGCTGTTGATCCAGGCATCACAAGAGCTGAGGGACTGAAGGATGACTGATGCCCCTGGGCTTGCAGGGGCTGGTGCAGCATTGCTCCTCAGGTCACACAGAAGCTCTGAGCTCAAACTCTCTCTTTTTCTGTTTCTGGATCCTCTCCCTCTTGCACTGGAGAAGCTTCCATGTTCAAAACTCAGAAGAAATCCACAGCAGATTGTCAGCTTTGGTTTGGCCTGCCTGGAGCTTTCAGGGCTTTCAGTCAGGTGTGGTTTTCCCTACTGGAGGGCAAACACTGGCAGGGAGAGGCTATTCCTGCAGAGCATCAGGAAACCAGGACCTGCTGGGGTCCCTTCTCTTCCATGACTTTGTGTCAGGAGCTGTGAGGGAGGCTCTGCTTCTCCCTGGCTTTCTGGCTGGGATGGGGACCTTCAGCTGCCAAAAGGAGAGCTGAAGAACTTCAGAGTGGGGTATGACACGACTGGTTCTTTGCTTTTTGCTTTGGTATTAAGGTTTTTCAGACCTTGCCCTTCCTTACAAAGGGGCAGGATGTAAAGGGGTGGTTGTAAGAGATCTGTGGTACTTGCTGCAGCCTGGGAATGAAGACTTGGGAGATGCTTTCCATGCTTCTGGGACAGCAGGTGGAGCTGTTGGTTACATCC
The DNA here is from genome assembly GCF_000691845.1 of Merops nubicus. Taxonomy (NCBI): domain Eukaryota; kingdom Metazoa; phylum Chordata; class Aves; order Coraciiformes; family Meropidae; genus Merops; species Merops nubicus. The sequence goes on along the minus strand of NW_008630050.1, from coordinate 1,537 downwards.
TGGAAACGTGCTCCTTTGAAAATGGGAAACTCAAAAATGTGCTGGAGAATTGCTTTTCATTTTCAGGGATGGAGTGCCACGTCCTGGCATCCCTGAGGTGTGGCTTCCTTTCAAGAGCTATCATTCAGAGAGATGATGTGAGTCAACTGGGTTTATAAAAACACCTACAGCTTGCTTGGATGCTGGAGGAGCTTACTTGGTGGAGCTTAGGCTCAGGACAGACCTGTTTGTATTTTACCCTTGCTTTTGAGTTCTTCATCTGAATGAAGATCAGGCAGATCTAGGGAGATTATCCTGTTACAGAGATAGTTCATTGAGACCTCTCAATGCTTTCCAAGGCCCCCATCTCCATCTGGTGAGCTTCTGTGTGCACTGAAGGACTGTTGGAGGTTTTCTAGGATAGGAGAGCTTTCTCAGTCCCTTCTGGAGGTGAAATCTTCTAGAGCATTAATGGAAATTGGGCCAAAACAGGAGAGATTGGCTTAATGGAAACTGATACTGTAACTGGATTGACATTGAATACTTTGGCAATTGAATTAAACATTTACATTGCCTGCTTGTGAGCTCAAAAAAGAGAGTAACTGTTACTGAATTGAGTCATGGAATCCTTAGTAGTATTTTTTCTGTTTTCTCTTGCTAATGAAAGCCAATAAAATGGTAATTGCAGTATCTTTTTTGCCAATCTGTGCTTAATGATAACCTTTGGTATAAATGAACTTCCTTGGTGTAACAGCCTTTTTTCCAGTGCTGGCAGGTGAGAAAATTCATAAAGTAAGCATATAATTTAATTTTCTGCAGCAGGTAATGCAGCAGAAAGTTGGAGTACACAAGCAAAGCATTACGTGGAGGCTTTATTTTCCTGGTGTTGGGCAGGAGCTCAGTTAATAGGGTTCATTGGTGAAATCATCAGGTTTCCAGGAGCAATAACAGCCAATAAACAGCAGCAGGTCATTTGCAGAACCCTTGGGTTCTTGCTTGGTTAATTGTATACACAGTTAAACTATTCTTGGAAACTAGAGGGATCTGCTTTTATAGGATTGCATAACCACAGAACCCCGGGCTGGAGGCAGGAGTCTGAAGCTTTAGTGAAAAATAATAGCAGCAGCAGCTCAGCATCTCATTTGAAACAATCTGGAATTGCCTAATGACTTCTAAAGTGAATTAGTCAGTAATGAAAAAACAGCAGTGCGTCGTTCCTTATTGCCATTATTCATCCCATCAGCAGCTCTGGAAGGCTTCAAGATGTTCCATCAATACAGGGTCCTGGTTTATTCCAGTCATTTGAAAGCTCCTGTGTAGGTGCTGGTGCCCTTCTGGAAGGCAGGGATATGAGATTACTGATTTCTGAAATATTTTGGGCATTTTATTGGCCTGGGATTATTTTGATAGAAGAATTTCCCACGGGTGTTATCACCTTTGGTTTCAAAAATTGGAGCAAAACGTTTGGCCCCAGTTTCAGTAGGTTGTATTTTTACAAGAAAAACAAAATGAGCTGCTTTATGGAGAGGACTCAGAAAACAGGGTTAGAACCAAACCA
>NW_008630049.1:60070-71196 GCF_000691845.1 Merops nubicus | reverse complement strand
TAAAAAAACCAAACTATAGTCTAAAATTTTTTAATCACTTTTAAACTAAAGCAATATGTTAATATGTGACTGGATTTTAGCATAGGTTAGTTGCTATTCTGCCAATTTCAATTTCACTTATAAGATGCAAATTGATAGAATTAAAAATATCCCTTTCATATATAAAATGATAATTGAAATTGTCATGGCAGCTGCTGAAATGGTATTAACAGCTTCAGATGTGCTGATCCTGGAGTTCTTGATGTGAAGGCCAGCCAGGCTCCAAAAGTACAATAACAGACTCTGCTGCTGTTACTTTTGCAGTGTCTTTTTTTGTTTGTTTGGGTTTCTTTTAAATACAACCACAATAGTGATACTACTGCATTTACAGTTCACAGGGAAAGCTGCTACATGGCCCTTTTCTGTACATTTACCAGGACAGCTAGTCCCTAGGAAGGCAACGAGTCTAATAGGTGTGTGGAGTGTGGAATAAGTCCTTGCTAATGTAAAGTGCTGTGACAAATCTCCCACATTTACTTTGAATGATTTTTGGCCTGAAATGTAAGTTGTTGTACAGAGATGACTCAATCAACAGACACCCAACTTTGTGTTGTAAAATATTCCTTAATGGCACTTGCTTTGGAAAATTAGAGTTCAGTTCTTCCTAAGTTCATGGAGGTGAAGGGCTTTGCTGACATAACTTTACACACTGGTCGTGTTAATGATGTTCTTCCTGCATATATGTTCCCAAAATGGGACCTTGATCTGTTCCAGTTAAGTTAGCACTAGGTATTTTGGGTTTCTCTATTCTTGCTTATTAGATCTCAGCAACTGTGACAGAAATATAAAGGGCAGTGTTAATACCTCCTACGTGGCCGTGTGTTGTGTGAGTGTGGACATTACAAAAGAGATCACAATGAATAAGTAAATAGGAAGTGAGTGCTTGTATGGCAACAGTGACAATAACATCATCTGACCGGTGAATCCGACAATTAATGTGCACACCCAAACAAGAGAATTTTATTTTAATGTACAAAGTACAGCTAATCGTTCCAGAAATAATAAGTGTGGTTGAATGGGGATGGTTACATGATTACGTGCATTTTATGCTAGGAGACAGAAAAACACTGATCATAGTCAAAGCATGTTGCTTTAGAGTGACCTCTATTTTTGAACATCATTTTCACTTGTGAGTTAATGCCATTTTCAAAATTGAGTTTTGATCTTCTGGGTAGATTGTGTTTAGAATCCGAGATTCTGAAGCACCCACCACTGTGCAGTGATTGAAACCAGTATGATACAGAGAGCTTTTAAGGTACATAAGAAGTATCAGCCAAGTGCAGAGTGCTTTTCTATTTGCTTTCTAACAATCAGTTCGTGCTTTGAATTCTTTTTTGTCCATTAAACAATAAAGCTAGAAGAAAGGGATGGAGCAGAACAGTCTGCTTAATGTACTTTGGCATTATTCTGTGCAGTAATCCTTGGGGTTTATGTCGAATTCAAACTAGTTTACTAATAACTTTCTCTTACCCGGCTAGCTGCTAGCTTTCTGGGTCTAAGATCTTCTTTCTGTTACAAGAAAACTGTTGCTGAGTGGTAGTAAATATATTGCAGACCAGAGTACTCTACAGTATATAAACTGGAGGACAAAAAGGTCAAAAAACAACTGAGTGTCAGTATCTTCCTAGTGAGTATAAATGGATGTATTACACATACTCTGCTTCTTGGCTAGAGAAATTACTTGAGACATTCCACAACTGAGTTTTTGAATTTTAAGGAGCTCCCATAAAAATTATCTTTTAGCTGTATCTCCCTAAGGTGATCAGTGATGTAGCATGGGCTGCAGTGCACTAGGATGGCATCAGCTTCCTAGACTAGTAGAGGTTATTTAGAAAGGCAGAATCTTAAAATATGGTCGCTCCCCTAAGGAAAAATAAAGGTATACCCTGCAAAAGTAAGTTCTTGAATCTATGGCATTTGGATGTTTTTTTTCATTTAATATAAGCTGGTGAGTGGTAGGATTGGTTAAAGTAAACATTACCCACACAACTAATTTGTAATATTGGATTCAAACAAAGAAACAGATTTTACAGGCTCAATTGGAGGGATTGTTGTCAGGCTTGGTACATTTGTGTTGTGTGGTTTGATAGAGATCTTCATGTGAAAGTGTAAAAACCTTACAATGGAAAAGAGTTTGGACCAATAGGAAAACAATTTTAGAGGTCTTAACTCTTCCAGGTAGTGGTTTTTTTTTTATTTATTTGTTTGGGGTTTTAGGGATGTTCTTTTTAAGTACTGACTGTTAGAATTTTTTAAACAGCTTTAAAACCCACCTTTGGGTGTCTGTTTTGTGTCATGCTGTGTTCATTGATGTCTGTCAGTGAAGCAGCAAGCTGAAGATGTATGCTCCGTGTTGATAATGCTTTGAAACTTTGGTTTCAGTTTGAAAGTCTTTTGCAAGAGACAAATATAAGCAAGATCCTAGGGTGGTCTTACCTAAAGCTTACCTATGGTTGGACTATTCTGATGAGAAGCTCTTTTTAAGTGAGGGATGATTCTACTTTTGGTGCAAGATGTGCTTAGGAAGATGCTTGAGAGCTGAGTATGCTCTTCAAGAAATTACATTTCAAGCCATGGCAAGGTTCTGTTTTGCCATTATTAGTTGCACCAGTTAATTTTACTGGGTAGAACTATGGTTGTAGGAAACTGATCTTGCACTGTGTTTTAAGATGGCCATAGCCAAAGTGGTTAAAAGGGGGATCTGAGAACCTGTTACACTAGTCAGCACTGGCCTAAAGATCCAGTATGTTGATGGTTTTCTGCATAGTACTAAAGTTTGGGACAAGTAGGAAACGTGTGAAATGGGCTGAAATGTAGAAAAAATGCTAGCTGGAATTTTCAGAGAGGCCAAACTAGTTCAGAGTTACTCTTCTGAGTTACTCTTCTTCCCCAGTTGTTATTCATTTACAGATCCCTTTCTCACTGGGATATGTATTCCTGTATAGAAAATGGGAAGCTCTTTGACTGAGTTACCTTTTGTGGATCTTTCAGTAGTTCATTGAATCAAAAGTACCCCCAGGTTTGAGGTAAAAAAACCCCATTGAATTCCAGTGGAACATGTCACTGTACTTACTTTGCTTACTTTCTTGTAAAAAAAAGTTCAGTTGTTTGCTGCAATACCGTAAGCAATCTTGTAGGCAAAGCAGCTCTTCAACTTACAGCAGCTTATAAATAGTATTTCCTTAACTTGCATTAATTTGTCTGTGAATACTGATTTTGTAATCTCAACACAACTTTGTGCTGACCTGAGCTTTTGGACATACCTAGTCTGAGTGTTTGGCCCATGTTACTTTAAAAAAAGAAAAAGCCAGGAAAGCACTAAAAATACCTGTTTGATTTATTGTTGATTAATTCTCAATTCTAAATCTGCAGCTGGATCCTTGAGGTAGATTTTCAACCTAGTTGTGATTCTGCCAGCACCTTTAAACCATTCTGATCTTTGAGTGTCAAGCACACTGTCTAGGAGAGGTACTGTGGGGGTCCTTAGTTTGATGGCCTGTTTGAAGTTTCTGACCCACAGAGCAATCCACATCTGGGATCTGTTTGTGGCAGGGAAGAATAAATTACTGAATAAAGAATAAATACTGATAAGACCTAATTATCCCTGTGGAGGTGACAACAGAAGGAAACTTGATGACCAGGGAAGGTACTGACTACATAGGGCTGTATCATGGTGATGATTTCAACCTGTCTCTCCTGAGCTTATAAGTCCATGTTTCAAATCTGGTGTCTGACAAACATTACTGCTTACTGTTTGTGTTAGGAAACATAGTCTTACTCTAGTTCCACTACATTGGCAAAATTTCAGGTAAAGTTTTAAAACTGAGCAGGGGGTACTTGGTCTTTGATTTGCTAAACAGACTTTTTTTAGGAGGGAAGTTTAAAATCAGTGTTACTGAGACCTGTGAAAATCTGTTTATAGATGAAATGCATGTTCACAGTATGAAGTCTTCAGATTCTGGTGTGAATGAGGCCATGTTTTATAGAAAGCTGATGTATCAGAAAGATTCAGAGTGACAAGGATTGGAGGAAAGTGCTGAGGATTTAGAGTGTGTTCCCATATTAAGTTATGGCATGCTCAGAAGACTGTGGAAAATCTAATTCTTGTCCTTAAGTCATACATTTTTGTTATGATATTACAATTTTGTTCTAGAACAGCAGATGGATTTTTAAGATATCTCATCTGTTAAACATTTGGAAGAAACATTGCTTTCAAAGCCATAAAAGGCTCAAAGTGGGCTGTATTATAAAAACAACCAGAAAGCAGATGCTGAGAGCCATTATTAGGAAAAAACCAGGAGAGTAAGGCTTAGAGTAACAATGCTGATATTGGAGTATTGGACACAGTAGGAAGGAGTGAGAATTGACCATAAACTGCAAAGACTTAGCGATGTCAAGCCTACAAAGGAATTAAATTCCTTCTGTGGTTGGTGTCTGATCTATCAACAGCAGTAAATCTGCCATCTCCTACTGTTTCAGAGGATGATAACTGCAAACTTGGAGGGAATGGGTAATCTGTGGCATATAATAGTAGGTTGTCAAAAAGCCTTTAACTGCAAATATACATGGTAGCACAAAGAACACAAGAATTGGCATATAGATAATAAGCATCCAAAGACAGGTTCCTCACTTATCAAATACATAGATGTGGTCTGAAGGACAAAAATATAATGAATGTAGAAAAGATAAGTGCTCAATAAAGAACCTCCTAGTTAGTAAGCCAGTCACAATGAAGGAGTGAAAAAAGTTGGAGCTGATGTTAAACGTGAGCTGTGCAAACAGAAAAGGATGAATGTAAAACTGGAGGAGATGAGTGCATGATGTTGCAAGTGCCTATAGTGTAGCTGGTAAGGGCTGTCACAGAGCTGGCATGTAGCTGTGTTTTTGTGAATTCAGCTGAAATTGAGACCTTCCCTTTTTTTAGCTGGTAAGATTTAACATCTGTGTGGCAATTTACCCCTAGGTGAAAGCGTGAGGAACAATACATTGCTTCTCTTGGAAGCTTGAGACTTAATTGTATGGTACTCAATTTCTCCTGGCATACTAGGTTCCTAAAGTAATTAAAAAGTAAATGTGATGGACAGTGTCTTTGCCATTGCTCCTTAGTAGTGACTGTGGGGTGCAAATTACAGACTTGTTCTTCAGTTTAAAAATAGAAAATTGGTGTAGCCTAATCTTGTTCAGTGTTGTCTCCTCTCTCAGTCATCTTACTCTGCACTGTGCTAACTTGGGCCACAGGACTTGACATGTGGCCCAGAGTCCCTTCAGAAGGTCGTTGTGGGTTTTCCCCCCCACCCTGCTGTGGGGCTGGACACCCAGGGAGGGGTATGGGAACAGGACAAGCATGTACTGGTACTTTCTCCTAGCCTCGCATCAGCTCTGGCTTAAGGACTTTTTAGCACTTGAAATGATGTTTCTGTAATCAGTAGCCTTTGCATTTCCTTGTTCATGAACTTGTTCAGTTGCCCAAATCTAGTGTATGGGTTTTTTTTTTTTATCTGTAGTGTTCTGTGACAAGAAAATCTGCAGCTTGAATGCATGTTACACAAAATGATATCTTTTGGTTTGTGTCACTGCTAGTTTCATTTGATGGTTGCTCCCAACTGCTGTAGCACTCAGAGCATTGCTTTAGCCAGAGGAACTAACAGGATGCACGGTGTAAGAAGTTCCCTGTTCTTGAGTATGAATAGGCCATGATGAACAGAAAACCAGGCCAAGTGTGGGTTGTCTGGGGTTTTTTTTTTTTTTTGTTCCCAAGGCCTTGTTTTGTGTCATAATTCATAGGTGGCTGCGAAATATTGTAGACCTGAAAACCCCAGGTAGGTGTTGACTTTGTGTGTATATAAAAGTTAGTTTCTTAAATGGCACTGTGTGCCTGCTAGTGGTGATAGTAGCATCACTTTCAGTGGTTTAAATGCACATCAAGCAGCCTGGTCCTAAAAGTCATCTTTGATCTAAATCAATAACTTAGCCTAGGGATGAATGTGTGGTGTTAAATTTAAAAAGTGCTGCTATTCCAGATAGTTAGCTGGATTACAATGTTGTATTCTGTCCTGCTGAGAAGTACTTGTTAGATTTTTCTCTCTGAGCAAACTGGAAGATAAACTAACCATTTTCACTTTCTCATTTTAGGGACTATTGGATTTTTTGCCTGCTTCTGGTTTGTAAGTAAGATTTACAGCGTTGTGAAAGTGGACTGAAAAGCTTCAAAGTGTCTTTTGAACATATCTCCCTTGCTGTTCGATAATTTTTACCATGTATTGAAAAACATCCTGTGTAATTATTCTAATTGGTAAAAGCTGAAGAGCAGACTGCAGCGTAAAATACAAAGTTTTATAGAAGGAATATGGCACCACTGGAAAAATGTTTACATCAGTATGTTCATTGAATCTGTGAATATTAAAAATTCTAGAAATTGTATCTAAAATTTGATTTAGGAGAAATTAAAAAAAAATCTGTGAAAACTAGTTTATTTGAGAAGTGAGTGTATTATACAGTCCTACAGCTGAAATTCTTTGTGGGTTTTTTTTGGGGGGGGTTACCTGTTTTGGTTAACATTTACATACCATGAAAGCATAGGACTATCAGGCAAATCTATGTAAAATGTGAATTTTTTTAACTTAATTATGATTGTACATATTATCCTGCACCTTCTTTACAACTAGATATCTTCTTACAAATGTACATGCATTTAGTGTCATGTAGACTTTATTAAAAATATCGACACTGGTTTTTGTTCAAATAAAACTGCACAACCCTAGCTGACTTGTTTCCTTTCTTCTTAGTTAGTCCTTCACCATTTGGACCCAGATCACGTTAGTTTGACCAGTTGATAGCTTTTGAGTTTTCCATTGTTTCTAAGCAGTTTGGCTGTGACTTTGGCTGCAAATCGTCTATGCAAGCAGAAGGACTGGTAGGTCCCTTGAATCCATGGCTGTAGGATGGGCAAGGGCTAATGAAACTGCTGCTGCCACTACCTGTGCCTCAGCACACTCTAGTAAGCTCTACTCTAATTCCAGGGCTTACTCTAGCTTTCTCCAAAATAGTTTTTGCTGGGCAAACTGTTACTTTCTACCGAAGAACAAAAACCTTTCCCTTCTTTTTGCCTCCAAAACACACATCTCATTGTTCATCTTGTGAAGACTGTGTGCAGCTTGGTGGGAAATCCAGTTGTGACTCTAGTGGGCTTGGGGATGGGTGATTCTTAAAGACGAAGCCTTTCTTCCTGCTCTGCAGAGCTTGTCCTTAAATGCTGGGTTACATGAGGTGGAGTATCTTAATAGACTCTTGGGTTATAAGATTGCAGGCATTCTTCTCTCAGGAACATCAAGGCTTTAAAGAAGCTCCCCAAAATCTTGAATTGCACTTGAAGCTGAGCAGAGAGTCACTGCAGACACACTTTTCAATTGTCTGTGTTACTGGCCCTGCTGGAGATGAATGAGGGGATGTTCACTCAGATTAATGGGTGAAATACTCAAAGCTTATTAACTGACATATGGAAACATTCATGGCTGGAAGCTGCTTTCCAGTGTCTAAGCCAGCAATTTAACAAGACCAGGGATGACTCCGTATCTTCTCATAGCCATACAAGTACCAGGTAATTTTACTTAATGCTTAATATCCGTTCCAAAATGTAACATTTGGTGTGAGGATTTCAAGTGTCACCTCTGTGTGCAGCTGTTCCTTCCAGGTTACTTGAGTGTGGGACAGATCACCTGGCTAAGCTGGGACGAGTACCAGGCTACATCTTTTGAACAGCTCCTCTGGCATCACATGAGGCTTTAGACAACTTCCTAATGCTTGGCTCTTTTTATTATACCAGGAGGAGCTGGCTACAATAAAGATCGTTTGAAGTGAGGTTCAGGTATGCTCTTGATCACAATTCAGCCTCCAAAACGTTTTCCCCTCCTACCACCAAAATCTTTTCCTTTATGTTCCCTCCCAGAGGTGGAAAACTACAGAGTTGCTATGGGAGAAACAAGCTCGTGGTTATCTGCTGGTTCAAGAGCACCGTTGACTCTATGGAAGATTTCATGCTCATATTGAAATCGTTGCTGCTCTGCATATAAAGGTCCTTCCTATTAAGTCATTTATTTAAAGTTTGGGAGGATCTTACTGGTTACTTGGAGAAAAAAAAGTCCTTGGCTAAAGCTGCTTTTGAGTTTTACTCGCTCAGAGGGAAATAAATTCATGAGAGAATTTGGAGCTACAATTGGCGTAAGCTCCCAGCAGGAAATTTTACCAGGTTAATAAATATTCATTTCACAAGAGCAAAGTACAATGAGTTGCAAGATTGTATTTACATTGCTTTTCCTGTGACTGCTAGTGAGCTAAGAAGAAGAAACTGAGTTAAGGAGGTGTCTGAAGCTTGCCAGTAGTCTGGAGCCAAAGGTATCAAAGTAAATTGGGTTCTTCTCATGCAGTTATCATCAGAGAATCTGGTTTGGTTTTTGTAATAGGCCCCATTCATTCAAATCTGGGATAATTAATAATTAAACAGTCTTTGTGGCAGGGACAAAATGTTGCAGAGCAAGAGAGTGCAGCTAAAACAATCAGAAAAAGGCTTTAGTTAGGTCTCATTCCTGACAAATGGATACTGCCTCCCATTCTGCTGGAGTGGCTGCCATGGGCTGTACTTTTGAGTATAACTGGAGTGAATTTTAAGGCTGCTCTTCATTTATGTGCTACAGGGATGAGCTGGGGCAGAGAGGATCCTGAGTGACTAATACCTGAGTGGTGGTGTGTTTTAAAATGGTTTGTCTGTTACTGTGTTCCCATCCATGGACACGTGTGAGATTTGCTGCTGCACTCCCTCTGCCTAAGTGACAACTCTCTCTCGTGAAGTCCTCTGCATCTAAATAGTTTTGCTCACCCCAGATCTACAATTGGAGAGAATCTGGATGCAAGTCCTCGGAATTTTTTGGCATCTTTTTAACCAAGGAAAAGCTACAAGTTGTCTTTTGACTAACACTTCTAGAGAAAGCCACCAGGCTGTAGGTTAAATAGGAGTTGTTAGCAGCATGTCACTGTAAAGGTGGTGTAAGCCTTAGCTAGAAAGTAGTAGACCAACTTCTTAGTTTTAATTTTGAGCCTAGAATGACCTGTAATAATACATTTTTGCAGTGATATTCAGCACTCTTCAGGAGTTTTTAAACTGTGGGTGAAGATCTTGTCCACTCTGTTGAGTTAGCTATGGGCATCGAAGATGAAATGGTCGGTAAGGGGTTTTGCAGTGATATTCAGCACTCTTCAGGAGTTTTTAAACTGTGGGTGAAGATCTTGTCCACTCTGAGTTAGCAATGGGCATTGGAGATGAAATGGTTGGTAAGGGGACATGGATGTTAAACACAGATTACCAGCAGCTGATGTCTGATCTCTAGCCCATTTTATATTAACTGATGAGTAATAGCTGTCATGTGGAAATAACTGTTATTTGTCTACTTTCATTAGAACAATGGGCTTAATAAAGCATCCTGCCCTATTGCAGATACTCGAGCCTTCCTGACCAGTTAAAGAAAAGAACATTAGGCCAAGCTTTAGCTTTTCTCTAGTGCATGTATAGACATCTGCATTGCAGTTTGTGATGCTCCCAGCAAACTAAAGCATCTCCTGTGTGAGACTCTTCTTGCAATAACCACCCAAATCCAGCAGACTTTGTAGAATGTCATGTTTGTCGTATTTTAAGTAAAACTTGACAAGTTACAACAGAACCTCAAAGGAAGGAGGGATTCTGGTGCTGATGTTTTACATTTCATTCCACTTGCTTGAACAGTGCTGAACAGAACAGCCTCATCGTCCTTCCTGAGTGTAAGTGCCAAGAACAAGAAGGGTGGGAGTCGGGTGCAGTGTGTGTGGGTTTGCTGCCTGTACCTGTGTAGACCTCCTCCAGGACTAGAAATGGGGGAGCTGGGAACACGGGGTGTAATCATTAGTTGTAATGGAGGGATGCTTGATGAACAGCAATAAACTTGTCTTCAGTGCCTTGCTTAGTGTTCCTCACAGCAGTTGTGCCCTTGTCACCAATAGCACGTTCTGAGTTCACATTGAAAATTTGTCTCAGAATTGTCTACTGGCCTAATAGCTCAAATGTTCCTACAGATCTGTTGCAAAGGACTGGGGGAGAGGAAATGTAAACCAAACTTTGCCTGCAGTTAAGTGCTAGTGTAGGTGTGGGATCTCTTTTGGAACCTGTGACTGAGATTAAAAAAATGATGGGCCCAGCAGGAGAAGGGAATGTGATAATGCCCCTGGACTCGGCACTGGGGAGGCCACAGCTTGAGCACTGGGCTGTTTTGAGTGCCACAGTGTAAGAAAGACACTGAGGTGCTGGAGCAAGTCCAGAGAAGGGCAACAAAGCAAGTGAGGGGTCTGGGGAATGTGGTTTATGAGGAGCAGCTGAGGGACCTGGGGTTGTTCAGTCGGGAGAAGAGGAGGCTGAGGGGAGACCTTGCTCTCTAGAACTCCCCACAAGGAGGTTGGAGTGAGGTGGGTGTTGGTCTCTTCTCCCAAGTAACCAGTGACATGATATGGGGAAATGGGCTTAAATTATGCTGGGGAGGTTTAGGCTGCATGCTAAGTAGAATTTCTTTACTGAAAAAGCAGTAAGGTGTTGGCCCAGACTGCCCAGGGAAGTGGTAGAGTTGCCATCCCTGAAAGTGTTCAAAAAACATGTAGTTGTGGCATTTCAGGTCATGGTTTGGTGCTCATAGTAGTGCTGGATTGATGGTTGAACTTGATGATCTTAGAGGTCTTTTCCAGCCTTAATAATTCTGTGGGATCTTTAGCAGTAATGATCAAATGAAGATCCAGCAGTGGAAATCACACATGAAAGACTACTGAGTGTTCTGCATCATAAGGACTGGAGACAAGATGAATGACTGCTGAAGTTGATGGAGAAAGGTTAGGCCATGCTGGTTTCTTGGATGTGTGAGTTCCTGATGGACATCTGTCCTCCACAGACTTACAGCAGGTGTTCTGATGTCCAGCTCCATTCCCATGAGCTGGATGAGGGTGATGGAAGTACAGCAGGAAGGTTCAGCATGGGTGCTGCTGTTTCTCTGACCAGTCTTACCTTCACATTTTCCTTG
>NW_008630049.1:34274-60034 GCF_000691845.1 Merops nubicus | reverse complement strand
CCACGTTTCTACAGAACAGCTGCTGGTGCTTCCAGGCCTAGGAATGGAAATGTCAAGCTGCTGTGCTCCTCACCTGCAACTGTGACTTGTTTAATTCAACTAAACTTAAATCCCAGTCTTAAAAACAGTGTCTGCTCAACTCATGTCATGGAGTTATTTCAATATTCCTATTTTTATTAGATATGAACTGTGTGCACAAACTTTGTTATTTTTAGGAAAGGCTGCTGCCTTTTCTACATCTGAAGGGTTTCATACTGATAGTGGGTGTTGAATACCATACAGAAACCTGGCAATATGAAGCTGTAAAATTCCTGAGCTGCAGTGCAGAAGATGCTTTTCCACTGGAAATGCCCCAAAAGGCAGTTGGGGTGGTGTGGGTGATTTTGGGTTACATGGCCTTCATTTTCCCTTTCTCTTTCACATCCTGGGGCACCATTCTGCCCTGAGCAGAGCTCCTCTGACCAGAGCAGTGTGAAGAGGATTGTCTGACCCCAGTTCCCAGAGCTTTGCAGTGCACTCCTGCAGCAAGGGGGACCAGGAGGGGCTCCCAGAGTGTGCAGCCCTTGCAGGCAGTGCCTGAGGACCCATGTACCTGAGAAGAAATCAAACTTTTTTAGCCTCTTTGTTAAAGCCAAAGGCATGACTTCACTGCCTTGTGATCTGCCTGTGGAGAACTTGGCTTATTAATACCAAAGAGCATGTGGGAAAGGTCTTGACAACAGCCTAGGCCTTCTCCTAGGATAATAACCAGCAATGCAGCTCTCCTGGAGACATGGTGCAGCCTTCTTAGGGCAGTTTCTTTACAGAAAGGTGGGATGTCTTTGACTTTGCTCGGGTAAAAGCAGGATGTGGGTGTATTTCATGTTCTGCTGGGATGCTGCAAGCCTGTGCCCAAAACCTCAGGGTCACCATCTATTTTGGTATGAAAAGTAACCACAGTTCTGGAGTTCACAGTGTGGCACATTATCTTCCTAATCTCCATGCCTCTTAGTTACAGGCTACATGCACTAATTAGCTCTGCTCATGCAAACCAGGAAGCCCTTAGACTTTGTGTGAAATTATTAGGGCTAGGATTTTTATAGATAACATTAGTGTCTGTGGAGTTTACCCAAGGTAATTTATGTTCTATTTGCAACTCAGAGAAAACTCTTAGATGTTTGACATCATAAAACAGTAAAGCAGGGAGATTTATTGCAGAGGCAGAAAGAACAGGGCCCTTGAGCTGCTTTGTTTATCATAAAAAGTCGGGTTAATCAGACATGCACATGTGCCTCCCATATTTTCTGGTTTCGTGTCCCTCCTGTGCAGCTCCTTGACAGGCTCTGCAGTAGGTGAAACGACGTGGGAGCCTTGGCAAAGGTCCTTTGGACTCCACGGGGTGAGAATTACAGTTGTACTTCCACAGGATGTTTATCTCCCTCATGAGCTACCATTAATAGAGAAGTGCCATCAGCAACTGAGCTCTCAACACGGCTGTAGCTTCCCCTGGAGAGGGGCAATATAGGAAATTCCAGTGGCATGGTTGCTGGGTGAGTCAAGAACTGATGATCTCAGACTGCATTGGAGCTACTGGTGTGATGTCAGCACCTCAAAGATGCTCATCTCAAAGGATGATGGCTGTGGCAAAAAAAGACACAGTAACAATACATTTTGGGCACGTGGCTGGACCCTGTACTGCCCTGTGCCAGCGGGCAGGTCTGTGGCCACCACAGCAACCCCAGCAGCCTGGCCAGGGGAGTGGGGCTGGGGAGGGCAGCCTGCACCCGGCTGTCCTGGCTGTGTTCCTCTGCCTGGAGAGCTTTTCCCACCGCTGTCCTGAGACCACCATGGCTGCAGCAGCCCCTCCTCTTCCTTATGGGGGTTTCTGCAACAGCAGTGTGAGTAACATCTGGGCATTTTGGGGGGACCTCAAGCAAACACTATCATCTGGAAGGTGCTGTGGCCAGTAGAGCGAAAGGGGTTTCCCAAGTCTGCTGGAGCTGGGACTGCATTTGGCTCAGCTCAACTGGCAAATTGCTGCTCGTGCCTTTCTGTTCACAGGTCCTTGCTTTGTATGTCTTGGTCACATGCTCAGGGTTAAACTTAATCTAGATTAATAGACAATCCATTAGATTGCAGGGACCAATGCGTATCTTCCACTACAGGGCAGCAAGAGGTACTTTCTCTAACAAATTTCCTACTGATGCTGGAACAACTGAGGACGTTCCCCATTCTGCCTGCTGTAGCTACTCAGCTTTTTGTCTTTGTTGTCTGGGCTCCTCTTTGGCATGAACGTGTGGGGTGCACTGAGTTAAATGTTCTCTGATGCTCCTGGGAAGCAGCAGGAGAGACCCTCTCACCAGTTTCTCAGTGGTGTCAGTCTGTGAGCAGAAGAAGTGGTGTTAGTAGCATCAGGAGAGGCCTGCATCATTCAAGTGGTGTGAAGCAGCTGCCCATGGCCAGGCATCTGTCTGGGAAGGGTGTGGATGGGGCAGCAGCAGGGAGCTCCCAGCCAGGCTGGGGGAAGCAGGGTCACGCAGGCGGCTGTGAGTCCTCAGGCTCTGCACAGGCTCAGCTGGCTTCCAGCTTTCTCCTGTCTCTGCTCTCCAAACACCTCCTTTGGAAGCTGGATCAGCAGGGAAGCTTTGGTTAAGAGGGAGGGGACAAAAAAAAAAGCAGCAGATACTTCAGCTGAAACAATTGCCCGTCATCCTTCATGTGTTGCAGGGTCAGCTTGTGCTGCAGGAAGAAGCCCTGTGGGAACTAGGAAGGTGAAGCAGAGGTCCAGGAAAAGCAGGTAAATGGTCTAGGGTGTGTCTTGGGGCTGTGCCAGCAGCTTCATGCAGGGCAGTCTGGGGAGCTGAGCTAGCTCCAGTGCCAAGGGAGGAAAGCAGTGAACTGGGTGAGATGGTCTTAATCGTGCAGCTGAGGGGCATTAAGCAGCAAAGCCTGTGAGACCCTGTGACTTTCTGAAGCCATTGGGGCTTTCAGGTGTGAGGTGGCGAGCTGCTGGGGAAGGATGTGAGTGCTGGGCTGTTGTTTGGAGCTCCTGATGGATCTGTACCCCAAGTGGCAGGACAATATGTGAGTTACACAATGGTTGCTCAACTGCCTGTCTCTGAAGGGGGCGGGGGGGAAAGAGGGTGTTTGTGGCAGTAACTGGTGATATCGCCTTGGCATGGGGGTTTCCTGGGCACAGGTGGTCACCTGGGGGGTGTGAGCTGGTTTGAGGCTTCTTTGGAACAGGGGGAGTCTCCAAGTAGGAGAGTGGCTGTACCATAGTGTGTCCTAGCAGTGTCCTCGGGCTGCAACATCTCTGTCACAGCAAGCTTGGGGGCCTCCAGATGAGGTACCTCCCCAGAAGCCGCCAACTGTGTTTTTTGGAAAAGAGCAGGACCCTCATGCTGCAAGACCTTGAGATGGGGGAAATGATTTCCTTGCTTTAACTGAGGTGAAATGGCTTTATGGTCTACAGTACAGGTTGGGAAATTTAAAGTATGGAATGAAATCCTGCACACTTAGTCTGTCAGTTGAGGTGTTTCTGTGCCCTGGATGTAAAACCAGAAGGATGGTGTTTGTCTTGAGGCAGCAATGGGAAAAGGTGCTTGGGCCTCAGAAATGGCAAGACGGGCATGTCCCTGCCATGGGTGGCTAGATGTTGCATGTGACACCAGCCTTTCATTGTGCAGGAGAGGCCTTCAGGGCATGTGGCACACTTAGCTCCTGTCTTGTCACACTGTGGTTTATGATATGTCTGGTGAAGATACATCTATGACATGTTTAGGTCTTGCACTTTGTGAAAGGGACAGCTGAGGTGGTTGTGGGCGTGGAGAACTGCAGACCTTGTAGGAAAACATTGTGTTGGGTGATTAGAGAGAAGAATGCCTTTTGCCTCCCAAATTTCTGACTCAACTCCAAGCCAGCCTGAAGGTTGATCCTTTAAAGCTCCTGACAGGTCCATGGCCTGTAGATTGAGCCCAGTGGGTGGCTGTGATCTCCATCTCCATTTTGTATGGCAGATGCCACATCTTGTGTGTTGTAGGAGCAGCCAGGCTTCCCTGGCCTGGTGCAGGTATCCCTTGGGAAGAGCAGGATGCCTTCTCACACACCACAGCATTAACGACTTTCAACCACCATTCCTGCATACTGTCCATAATGCTGTTTACACAGTGACTAGAGGTGCCCAGGCTTCAGAAACGTGCTTGCTGTGTGAAGTCCCATGCCAGCAGTGATCTCACTAGCTGGCTCCTCGGGACCTTGCTGTGGGGTGTGTGGGACTGAGCCTCTTTATTCTCCCTTCTTCCAGCTCTGAAGGACTCCCAGGTTTCCTCCTGTCCCTTAACGAGTTGTGCTGTGCTGGGACAGACCTCTCGGCTGAAAGAGCCTAATTGCTGGAGCAAGGATCAAATAGCCATTAGAGTGTTTGCTACTAATTAATTGTTGCTTCTTGCTGTTTGGAAGTGGAAGGGCTCAATTACAGTGTAACAGGCTTACCCAATGAGGTAGCTCCTGTTTACAGTCACCAAGACCTGAAGGCTGCTGGTTACTTGTTGCTTGTAGTGCTGATCTTCTGGGGACGTGGGGAGGGGCTGAGCCACCCATCTGTGTCACTCCTTTTTTTGTTTTTGGCAAGGTCTTGTGGTTTCTTGCTCATCCTGAATGTTTTCAGTTGGTTTAAAACGGATGGTGACTCCCTTACCAGTCAAACATTGTGCTGCAGGAAACATCAAAGAACTAATTAACCTGCCAGGCTGCTTAACAACATTACAAAAAGATTTCTTGTAACTAAATACAGGACATATCTGCTGTCTACTTCACTCAGGTTTTTTTCAGTTGAGAAAAGGTGGAAAGCTGGTGGGGAGAAGAGGAGAAATCTGTGCATCCAACTGGAGGACCGATGGTTGACAACCAAGCAGCTCTGATTTATGGCTGGGTAATTTTCCGGCTGCCATAGTTTGTGTTAGCACAAATGAGAATTGATGGCAGTTTGAGTTAATAGCCAGTGCAGTGAGGAGCTGGCACATGGTAGCTTTGATCTCCTCTGCCACGGGAGCAGCCGCTTCTCAAACCACCCAGGCTTGTCTGCCGAAACCCGGAGGAGTGGGTGGCCTCCAGCTCTGTGGAGGGGAGGGTGCTGGGAAGAAAGCAGGAAGGTGCAAATGGATGCTGGAAAGGGCTGTGAGTGGGGCCGTGCTGTGGGAGCAGAGTCCAGAGAGTGTCCAGGAGGGCTGGGAGGAAATCTGGATTTTTCTCTCTGCTCCCCCTTTCCATTGCCTTGCTCCTCTGCTGTCCAGAGCATCCCAAGCCCTCTCTGTGCTGTGTCCTTCTTTAAGTACCTCATGCTGCTCCTCAGAACACTGATAAAACACCCCAGGACAGTGGTCAGACACCAAGGCATGATGGGCCATGCCACCAAGCTCACGGTGATAGTGAGACAAGGAGCCTTTGTGTTTGAGCATAGTTTAAAAGAAAACAAAAACCCCAGACAAAACAAGTGATCTCCCCTCGTCTCCCTTGCTAATGCCCAGGGGATATTTGGGAACCCTCTACCCAGCCCTGTCTCCATTGTGCCCCACTCCAGAGGGGTGCAGAGGCTGGGCAGGAGCATCATGCCTGCAGAGCTGCAGCACCTAGTCCCAGGGAGATGGGAGCAGAACTGGAGCAGGGTGCCAGCGTGGCAGCAGGGGCAGAAGTGGTGCTGGCACCACGGTGGTGCCCACCCTGCAGGCACAGGGCTTGCTGGCCTCAGGAGAATGCCAGTGGCCATCAGAGCAATGGAGAGGTGTTTGGTAGAGAAGAAATCAAGTGCATAGAGTGAGTATTGACCAAGCATGAAGCCCCTCAGGGTTGCCTTGTGAGCATCCAGCAGTGGCAGCTTCACCCCCAGCTTATCCAAACACATCAGTGTGTGGTCCCCAAACCAGGTGTTACGTTCTCTATAAGGCATCTGCAGTTTTTCACTGACTTATTTTTCTCAGCTCTAGCAGTGAAAGAAAGAGGGGATTATTCCAATGTAGTCTATTTTCAATAATTAAGGGGGACACTAAGACAATTGGTGGCAAAATGCATGGCTTATAGCAAAAATAGTCTTTATCTTAAGGTTTTCCCTCATGTCAAAGTTCCTCAGTGACTCTCATGAGGAAATACAAGACATGCCAGTCTTTGACAAGGAGTGTAGCCTGGCAGAAAAAGTCTAAAATATTTCAGTATTTCAATTATTTACCTCAAAAGTTGACTCTCTGAATGTTTCTTGCCATGGTACCTGACTAATTATCATGTTATCAAAGGAGTGTGCAAACCTGTAAGCCTGGGTGTTTGGAGTGGTTTGACAGATAAGCCTTCCTGACAGAAATAGATGTAACTTTGCTATTATCAGTCTGGTTCACTTTTGAATTTTGAATTACTTCTTTTTTTAAACTAATAGTCTGTTTTATGTAAACCTCTCAGAGATTAGGAGTTGATTTCAAAGATTATCCTCCATAAAGTCTCTTGATCATATTTTATGGTTCCTGTGACTCATGGGTGTAATCTTGTATCCCTAGGATATTCATGACATGTTCGCCTAATTCCCCATGGTAGCTAATCTCACTTCTGTACCTTAAAAAAATATTAAAATATCTTTAAAGCAGGACTGGTAAAAAGGCAAGTTTTACAGCCAATCTTCAGCTCCAATTGCTCCTGCTGGGGAAGTCATAATGATGAATTTGTGACATAATTTCTGCGGCAACATGCTGGGATTTCATAAATGGGGATGGTGATTATAGAGCAGGATCAGGTGAAGCTGGATTGTGATGGAAAAAGCCCTGATTCAAATGCAAATTGTTCAATAATGGCATAGGGGATACCAGAAATTACTGGCAATTTATTTTATTTGGGTTAAGCTCCTCATTCAGTCTTCTCCAGTTGGAAAGTCACTCTTTTAAGGATGTGAGCAAAAGAAATGGCTGGAAAACATATATTTCACCTCTCAAGAGAACCAAATTGTCCTAATTTAATAATAATTAATCAGTTAGTTTAATTAATAACAGTGTCCTGTATTTCTATGATTTTTCCCATTCAAGACTCTCCAAGAGCTTCACAAACCCTAATTGATTCCACCTTACCACTCCCTGCAGCAGGACCACATAATTTACCTCATTTTCTGGAGATGGGGAGGTGTGTGAGCCAAGCAAGTAATTTTAACCAGGTTAAATGATTTGCCCAAGGGCAGATGAGGAGCTGAAATCAGGACAGATCTGCATTTCAAAGATCAGCTTCTACCCAGTTGAATTTTGGCTACGGTGGCCACCTAGTTGCAACCTCTGAATAAATCTGGCAGTTTTCTAGTGTCCAGCACGTGGAGTTGAGAATAAGAACAAGCCCTGTGGGCAGGCATTAGTGGTAAAACCAGCAGAATTGGCTTTTCATTAGTTATTCTCACTGAAATTGGAAGCAAGTTGGTTTTGGGGTTTTCCTATTTTTTTTTTTTTTCCCCCTCTCCAGATCGCTTGGAATTTAAACTGTTTAGCTGAGGATTAAACTAATTGCTTCTGTAAAATGCTGTTCCCACACCATCTAGTGTACATCTGTTAACTGGGGAGGGATAGCTGAACCAGTTGCCAGATGGTCTCTTGGATTTGGGTGGCCGGGAGCCAAGGAGCCGCCAGTTGGCGGTTTGTGGAGTTCCAGCAAAGAAGTCACGCTACGTGCGCATTCCCCTTGGTTACTCTTTTCTGCCTTAATGAAGATACTGCCTAATGCAATAAAGCAGCCATTAGCCCCCTCCCTGCACTCCCCCTCCCCAAAAGGAGTGAGTTTATAAGTCTGATTTGTCTGACTGAAGCAGGCTTTTCCACGAGCTCGGGTTCTCCGCACGCTATGAGTGCAAAGGCACTTTCTCAAGTACGTGAGTTACTCAGGCCCATCCTACCAGCTGCCTCTTGCACTGGAAAGATGCTGTTACAACAAAACTGCTGTTTGAAAGTGGATTTTTTTTTTTTTTACCTTCATAGCTACCAATTCAAACTTCACAGTTTAGCCTTGACTATTGAATGCCATGTCCGTAGCGCACGTTGGCTCACATCACACCGCACCATAGGTGTGGTGCACTAGTGCTGAGGGCTAGGTGCTGTGCTTTGTGTTTTCAAAGCATGCAATAGTTATTCGTGTTTGGAAAAGGACACTGCCCTACTCTGCTGGAAAGGAGTGTCATGCCAGACTCTGGAGAGACTGTCCAGAGCAAGGTAACGCAGGTGACCTTGACCGAAACTCGTAACGTCTTTCCCAGGACTGGGCTGCAGCTTGGGATCCTCAGAGGTGACAACTCAGAGGTGTGTTTTGCATGGGACTGCTGCTAGGAGACAGCAATGGCATCCAGAACCCAACCCGGGCATGGGCCTTGCTCTGCTTCCAACCATGTGGTGTTAGACAGGGTTGGGAATTGGATCTGGTGGGTGGTGGAGTCACTCCCAGGTGTGGGACAGTCACAGCCTGTGGTGGTTTGGAGTGGGCAAGGGCACCCCATACCACAGGGCAGTAGAAAGGAGGCAGAAAGCCATACCTGAGCTGGTGGCCAGCTTGAACTGTATTCCCATTTAGACTCCATGCTGGTGAGGTTCCCGCTCCAGGGTGCATGTCTTTGTCTGAGAGCCATGAAAAGCCAAAGCTGCCTGCTGGGGTAGGGAAGGACAGAGCTGGGAGCAAATCCAGTTTTACAGCCAAGGGTTTTTTTTTGGTAAAGAGTGTATTTACTGAGCAATATTAGGCTGATGTGACTTACACTGAATGCTGCAGTGTAAGTACTTCCTAAGCTGTGATGCTGTTACTCTCCTACCTCAGCTGGAGCTTGCAGGCAGTAAAGTGCCCGTGTCTGTCCAGGGAAAATAACTAATAAAAGCAATGGATGCACTTGGAGGTGACATTACAACCACATCCAACTGCTCTTGGCACCCAGAGCCTCATGTAGGTCCTTTTCTAGTCTATGGGAAGATTCTAACTCCAGCAGGTGGATTTTGCAGACAGAAGTTTCCTGCATCATGGGGGGGTTTATCTGCACATGTTGGCATGGGTTGTGGTGCCCATAACTATGTCATGATGGGCTGTGGACTGGAAAACACCCACTATGAGATGAATTGCTGAAAATGGAGCTTTCTTCTAGCTGACGAGGTCTAGGGTGATGCAATGTGGGACCTTCCCCCCTCCCTTACACCAGCAAACCCTCTTCTGCCCTGGCTTGGTGATCCTGCTGGCTTGAGAGCAGCAGCTCTTGCAAGGCTCTCCTCAGAGGCAAGCCCCAGTGATAGTATGAGGGAAGCTCGAAGGAGAGGGTAATTTATGGCTTTACCATTAAAAAAACCCCAACACTTTGGCAGCTGAAAATTGTATGTTAGAAGGTGGTGGACCTGGATGAGCTCCAATCAAAAACATTTGTCAGGGGTAAGTCAAGTCAGCAATGGTTTCCTTTCCATTCTTTAAGTGAGATGGCGTGACAGCACCTCCAAATCCAATGATATTGGGGGCAGATAGTGGGGCTGCCCCCCCATCCCACCCAGCTGGGTAGCTCCTGTGACCAGCAGTATACACCCTTGGTCTGTTCTGCACTGTGAGAGGAAGCTCAGCTGGATGAGGACATTGGAGCCTTAGGCACTGGGGGCTGCTTTGCCACCGTGCAGGAGCCCACGCCCATGGGCTCTTTGGGCTTTCCCTCTCGGCTGTGCAGGAGTGATTCTCCCCCTCATGCTTGTGGCAGGTGATGGGGCTTTCTTGGATGGCATGGATGGGAAGGGGTGGTTGTACCTCTGGGTCTGCGTCGTCTGGAGGGTGATGACCAAGCCTACTTCCATTCCTTTCTGGAATTTTTATTTTCTTAGTTGTTAAGTTATAAACTACTTCCCGTAGCCAATGACTGCCAACTCACTGAGTTTTTCTGCTGTGCAGCACAAAGCAGATAACATAAAGGTTAATGACTCCTGCCCTCTGCCATGTCCCATGTGCTTCTCCACCCACGGTAGGCTGAACCGTTTGGCTCTGCTAACGAGGGTGTAAGAAGGACTGCTTAGCAATTGCTGTTGCTTTGAGAGTTGAACTTATTTTTTCTCAAAGGGAGGAGTTTGGCAAGGAGGAGTGGTGTGTGCCCCTAGTGCTGGTCTTGCACAGCTTGCAAAGCTCCCCAGGGTGGGTTGTGCTGGTGAGTGAATCTCCTGGCAGTGTCTGTTTCCAGATGTGGTCTATGCTGGTGGGGAGAGATGACACCCTGTCTGTGGGGAGCTGGGAGCTGCCCTGGGAGGACAAAAAGTCCTTTGCCCTGTGCCTGGAGAGATGCTTGGTCAAACTGGGCCTAGCCTTTGATGGGGCAATGCCAATGTGGAGGCTTTCCTGGGACATGGTGTCACTTGGAGAACCAGCACAGCTGGTGGTGGAAGCAGGGCTGGGATCTGTGAGGCACCTTGTGTGGGCATGGGAAACTGCCCTGGCACTGTGGAGCTTTCTCCCAATTTGCTGTGGTGCCCTGTGGCATGCTCCTTAGAATCACGATGGCTGGAAAAGGACCTCTGGGATTATCAAGCCCAACCTCCATCCCAACTTTTCCCTACCCACTCAAGTGCCACATCCACTTGTTTTTTGCACACCTCCAGGGATGATGACTCCACCACCTCCCTGGGTAGCCCGTTCCAGTGCCTAACCACTCTCAGTGACGAAATTCTTCCTAATATCCAATTGAAATCTTCCCTGGCCCAACTTGAGGCCATTTCCCCTCATCCTATCATCAGTAATTTGGGAGAAGAGACCAACACCAGCCTCACAAGCTCACAGCCTTGTGAGCCCCTGACTGTGCCTCTTGTGCATGAGCATGGGTGAAGCAGAGGCTTCCCCAGACAGGGGCCGTGCGTGGTGAGAGCAGCACACAGCTCTGTGTGGAGATGTCTGTGCTGCTTTTCAAACCTGGATCCTTCTGTTCCTCCTGGAACAGGACACTCCCTGCCAAAGCATCGTTCCCAGGAGGAATCCCACCCTGTCCTGCTGGCCCTGTGGGCCGTGCGTGGTGAGAGCAGCACACAGCTCTGTGTGGAGATGTCTGTGCTGCTTTTCAAACCTGCATCCTTCTGTTCCTCCTGGAATAGGACACTCCCTGCCAAAGCATTGTTCCCAGGAGGTTCCCACCCTGTCCTGGTGGCCCTGTGCTAGGAGCAAGCCTGTGCTGTTGTCTTGCCAGGCAAAGCCCCAGGAAATAAGGGGCACCTATGCTTTTTCCATTTGCTCCAACTTTAGTGTGAAAAGTCTCCCAGAAAAAATATGCCTGAAGGCTTGAGGTTTGAGTAGGGACCTGGGCAGGAGCAGGTGTGGGATGAGAGAGGTCCCTGGTGGATATTTGTTAGCATTTGGGAATGTTCCTGCTCCCTTCAAACTTCTTCATCCTCCCCAGCCAGAGGAGTGGATAGCAACCACCACCACCATTGTCCATGTGTTGCAGGCTTCCCTCTCAGCAGCTTCACCCAGGGCTGGATCTGTCCCTGGACCTCGTGGCAGCTCTTGGTTTGTGCAAGCAATGATGCAGCTTGATGGCAAGGAAATACATTAAAAAAGAGTCGTTTCTGCTGCTGGGAGGTTGGGGTTGCCTTGACACCTGTCTTGCAAAGCCTGTGTTTTCAGGGGTGTTCTGCTGTGTGGGGTGCAGACAGGTCCCACAAGAGGAGCTGGTAGTGATGGGGACTGGGTGCAGCAGATTTGCTAGGGCTGGGACCCCTCCTGTGACTGCCTGGGCTGGGGACAGGCAGGAGAGCACCATTTCAGCTGGACCTTTCACACTTCCCAGCAAGAAAGGGTGTTGGATGGGTGCATGATGGTGTGGGGGACAGATTATTTGAGCTGCTCTCCTTCTTCACTGGCTGAAAGCCTCTCGTGGTGGGTTGAGGCTGGCCTGGGGCAGGGGCTGCTGGATCACACCCATTGCTGCATTCCAGCTCTCCTGGGGCCACGCTGCCTCAGCCCTTCTCAGAACCCTCCTGCTGAGCTCTGTGTTGCCCATTTGCCTTGTCCCTGCTTGGCTTCTCCTGCTCCTGCCTGCTACTCAGGATGGAGGCACATACTGAAGGAGGACAAAATATGCATGTGGCACTGGAGGAAGGAGGAGATGAATGGAGATTAGGGCTCAGAAGGAAGTTTTGTCTCCTGTTTATGTACAGGGATGTGGGTAAAGCCTTGTCTGAAATTCCCAAGGAATCTAAAGTAGAAAATAGCATGCTTTCTTGGGACTGGAGAAAGCAAAGAAAGACATCCCAAACAGGACCCATCAAGAGTGCAGTGCTGCTGCTTTGCTGTTCAAAGGGCAGAGCCCAAAGGCTGCGTTTGGAGCAATATTAACCATCAGCCAGTCAGGATAAATGGATGTGTAAAATCTATTGGTGTAGTTGCACTTTGCCCTGCCCAGCCCTGAGAGGGGAGCTGGTTCACCTCTGTCCCCTTCTGAGCAACAGAGGGTGAGATGTGAAGCCAGCCTTTACGGCTGCGCGTAAGGATGAATCAAAGAGATAAAGGCAAACCAGGATGCTGAGAAGGTGCACATATGGAAGAAGCTCCTTTATTGAAATTACAGGCACACAAATCCAGAAAAGCCTCATGGGTTAGGTCTAGGTGCTGATTTTGGTAAGCTTCTTAATCAGCATGATCCCTCCTTGCCCGGGCTACAGGGAAACTGACCTTCAGAAACCCGGGTCCAGGCTGAGCGTGGCAATCCCCAGGGCTGTGTGGTGGCACGCGAGGGGCCTCTGCTCCACGGGGCTGTGACACAGGGCAGCAGAAAAACCCTAACTCCTCAAACTCCCAATTCACCAAGACAACACTGAGCTGTGACGCCTAGAGAGCATCCTTTGGAAACGACTGATGGTGAGGAGTTAGCTGTGGTTTCTGTGCCCATCTGTTGCATTCCAGAAGCTCAGGCTTATTGCAGCCCTTGTGCAGAGTGGATCCCTGGAGGCTGCAAAAGCCCTGGGCAGCTTGGAAAGGCCAACCTGGCTTTGGGATGGCGTGTGGCTTTGCAGGGAGCCGTCCCGCTGCGCAGAGCTGCGTCACTCCTGGGCACATCCAAGTCGTTAACGTGGAAGGAAATTTGGGAGCTCATCATTGAAAGCTCCACGTTTTCACATAATGGCCTTGATTTCTCCGAGCTCATTTGAAACGCGTTTGGAGGTTGGATGAGAAATGAAGTGGGATCAGAGTGAGCTAGAGTGAGGGAAGCTCCCATTTACGTGCATTTCTCCCTTTCCAAAAAAAGGTCTCCAGCATGTGCATGTGTAGCAGAAAGTGGTCTGGGCAAAAACGCGCCCTCAAAGCAATTCCAGTTCTGCCTTGGGGATGTGCCTTGTGTTTCACATAAACTGAACTCGGTCCAATATGCTCTGCATGTTGGATGATGGCTTCATGAGCACGTTCAAATGTGAGACTAGTATTAGTAGGCACTCGCGCTTCAATTTATGCTAAAAGCCAACAGATGGGGAAAGTAAATGCCAGGAAACCAGGCCCTGATCAGGTGGCTTGACTGTGCTCATACTGTATTTAGACAATAGGCTGTATTGCATATTTGGAGGCTGATCTTGTGAAAATGAAACCCTGCTGGTGCTAACCCACAGAGGCTTTGCAAACTGGGAAAATGGCCAAATTCCTCTGGAAAATGGTAAAGCTCCAGCTGGGGGAATTAATGAAAATTCACTTTTGCCAAAAAGGAGAATTTCATTTTTTTGCGTGATAAAGATTGGCTCTCGCTGATGGAGATTCCCTCTCTCCTGCCACCCCATCTCGTGCACACACAGGAGGAGACATGTGGCTATCAAATACCCCAAACTGCTCCAGGAAGCACAAGTCATTTGTTCCCTGCATTTGCTGGGGCTAAGGCAAGAAACCAGGCTTTGGGCTTTGGTAGGAATGGGTAGGCTTCAAGATCAGAAACCCTTCCTAGAAGTAAGGTGTCACCAGGAATGGGATTGCCCAGGGCATCTGTGGCACTAGAGGGTTTGGGAACAGCATGGTAAGTGTGTTTGCAGACATGCAGGCTTGTACAGCCTGTCTTGAAGCGGGGGAAAGGACTGGGGCACCTCTTCTACCTCCATTTCCTAAGATGCCTGACAGCTGCTCCTCACACTAGCTATTGGGCAACTTGGGCTCAGCTGCTGGAGGAGATTGCCAGCTGCCCAGCTCTCCTGCTCCCAGCATGGGCATTGTCCTGGAGTTTTCTTGCTTTCCAGAAAGCTTTGTAGTGGTTTGGCTCTTCACTGGTTGAATCTGGCTTCACTGGGATGCTTCCCTAGCTTTTCCTCTCCATCCAGAGTGGGGCTAGATTTTGCTCTTTGTATCAGCTGTGTAAGTGAGCTCCCAAAAATCCTCTGCTCCATCCTATCCTTTTGCCCAGGGTGACTTCAAGGAGACCTAATTCACTAGGATCATGTGCATGAGGAAAGATCTCTAGAAGGCAACAGCTCCTTGATCCTCCATAGGTCAAGACTTTCAGAGAGTTTTGACCTGAATAACTTCCCCAGACCAGTTTTCTCATGTTTTCTTCCCTGATTTCCAGCACCTGGTTTCTGAGGTGGGTGCACAGTTCCCCTGCATTAGCTCAGTTACTCTTCTTCTGTGGCACAGACTACAGGATCTCCACTGGTAGCACAGGTGAGATAACCAAGCAGCTCAGATGGACACCAATCCAGGCAGTATTTTAGTTCCTGAAGTATGGCAAAGAGCATTTCAAGGATTTTGCTCTTCTAGCAGAGCTGATTGCCTGTGTCTGAGCAGAAACCTGATCCAGGTGCTCTTGTAAAGCCTTGTGCTATTTTCTTCAATAGCTCGGTGGTTAAGTTTCTTGACAGTGTCTCTTAGCCAAACTGCCTCATAATCACAACTGGAGTAAGAGAGAAGGCCAGTTCATCTTCAAATGCAGTAATTATATGTGGAAGAAAAGTAACTCAGCATGTTGCTGGGCTGTATCTTGCTGCCCTGCCTAAGGAGAAGAGGTAATAGAATGACCTGGAGGATGGGGTGCTGCTGCACTGGGGAGTAGGGCTGGTTTTCCTCTTGAAATCTAGTCTTTGACCTTGCCACTGGAATTTAGTTTATGACGGGGAAAAGAGGGAAAGACAGGATATTTTGTAATTTCTGATGTGAAGGGGAACAAATTTATCTAGGATCACTGATCACATATCCATCTTGGAGGACCTACAACGGGTTGCATTTAGGGAAATCTGCCTGACTTTTAAAGCAAAACAGTATCAGCCTAAACTTTAACCTCCTTGGACAATATTGCGGCACTACCTGAAAAATAACCACCAGAAGGATTTCTTTCCTTTAGGGAAAGGCACATCACAGGGCTGTAGCAGCCGGAGGTAAATGAATTCATTGCATCGAGTGTAGGTATGTACAGGCCTTGCTTGGCTCCTGCAGGTGAGTTTGCCCAGCTACATGGGTTTTGCTCCCTGTAATGTAGGTTTGTCTACTCGTCTTACAAGCCAAAGGCTGGGCACTTCTGGCAAGTGGTGGTGGAACTTTTTTGGAGTCTGGTGCCATTGATGTGCAGAGAAATGGAGGATGGGCGAGACACTCTTGGAGGGGTAGGGGTGAGGGTGGCCAGGAAGGATCTCCCCTTGTTGTCTCCCTCTGTATGGAAGAAGCTTCCCTGCCTCTGGCTGAGTGGCCTAAGGGGATGTCCAGGACCTTGCCCTGGTCCCTGGCCACTGAGGGCTTTGCTGGGGTCCTGGTGTGAGCCCAGCCGGAGCCCTGGCTCCTGATGCCCACTCCCTGGGGCCTGGCACCCCGCTTACAGCCACAGCGCTGGCCTTGGGAACCACTTTGCTGCATTTAACAAATATGGGCTGTGGGGAGAAATGAGAACATCTTTAACCACCCGGAGAGATTTGGGTCGTGCTTATGACTCGAATGTTTACTTGATGAAGAGTGAATTGATGCAGTCCCTGCCTCCCCTCGCAGCCCTTGGGAACCACTTGTGAAATGAATAGCAATTGTTCTCTGCTCAATTAGTCATATATAAGTGAATGCCTCATGGTGGCCACCCCCAGAATGGTGAGTAATTGATGCATTTCACCGATGGTTACACCAGAAGGATCTCACTTTCTTTGCATGGCAAAGGATGGGGAAAAGATACAATGATGGCTGAGTTGTCCTCAGCCTCTGGAGAGGAAGCGTGCAGTTGCTGTATGAGATGCCATCGAGCTGAGCGTGGTGCTCTTGAAACATATTGAGCTTATTAGAAGTGCATGTTGACTCTGGGACTTCAGTCTGACTGCGTGGCAAAACAGTTAGGCCAACGAATATGTGATAATGTTTTTTATAAATGTGATAATTAGATAAAAGAAGGGGGAGTTGGAGTTTAGACTCGAAGACACTAATTAAATTCACATTGACAAATCAACATATTGGTCTCATATGGATTAAAGCAGGCCTGAAATGCTTCTTTTGTTTAGATTACACTAATTAAATTCACACATTTTGCCAATCCACAACAGTTACCTTGAAACGCAGAAGGCTGAAGCTAAAGCTTCGAAATGCACGTCGGTGAACGTGCTGAAGTCAGAACTCTTTTGCAGAGCAAATAGCTGGGAATTTAAAGAAATTTGGAGGACTAATGTTTGTGAAATCTTTATACCCTCACAACCAATTGCTGTCAGAATGATGCATGCTTTTACTTAAACGTTGAGTGCTTAACTGCAGTTTTAAATTATGCTCAGTGATGAGGTAATAAAGTATTTCAGTAAATATGTCTCGGAGGAGAACTTGGGAAGGAAAAAAAACACATCTATTCCCAGTAGCCAGTCTGTTCAGGTCAGTATTTAAAAACCATAGGTCACACGTCAGAGAATTATGGCCTGCTGCTGGCAATATTTTTGGAAGTTAGGACTTCATAAATATATCAACTACTTGAGGCAGGGCTGCCCCACAGCAGCTGCCACCAAGAAAAAGCCAGGGGATAAGAGCTGGAGAAAATGAAGCTCATATTTGTGATCAGCAGTGAGTTTCTAGCTTAAAATAATTACCTCACTGATGTGCATGTTGCCCAGAAATGGGAGAGGTGGTGTCAAACGGGGAGTTTGACACCCTGTGTTGAGCTGCTGGTGACCCTGTCCCTGCAGGGCAGGTGGGTGCCTTGGGAAGATGCTTTTTAGGGTTGCAGGCTGCCTTTCCAGCCTCCCCCAGCTGGAAAGGACCCCAGCAGCCTTCCAGAGTCGTGTTTTGTACTGTTTTGCCTGGACAAATCCCATCTTTCATCCTTAAGGGCAAAAATTCCAGCGTAAGCATCAGTGCCTCCTCTCCAAAGCCTTAGGTGCGAGGTCACTGCAATAATCCTGAGTCATCACCATCCAGTCATTAGCGAATATTCTATTTTCTGTCGGTAAACACAATTTAAGCACTTAGCAGTTAAGCTTCTTAAGATTCATAGCTGATGAGGGAGCAATTAGGACAGGATTTTAATGAATACACAAACTGGGAGGTTCCCGATGGGGGAAAGGAGAGGTTCGAGCTCAGTCTAGAAAACTTGTCAGACACAGGGCAGTGAAATGCACTTACACAGGTTCTCTTTACTTTGGAGTTAATTATACTGATCTTTGCCATGTTACCTGTTTAAATGTCAAACAGGCAATGGCCCTGTAGCCATCTGAGCTGGGGGGTTTCTACTGCAACTGGTGCCACACCATCACAATAATTTACTGTATTTCCTTGGTTAGAGGAACACTTTTTGTCCATGTTCCTCCCAGAAGGTTTTGTGGCTCCAGAGTTTGATCGTTAGTAGGGAGAGAGGTTTGGGGCTTTATTTTGATACAGGCTGCACTTATTAAATATTTCCAGCTGCAGGTGGAAGATGAGCCCATGTGGGACAGTGGGAAAGCAAAGGGGAAGGGCTCTGTGAGGAGCAGGGAGGGCTCTGAGGAGTGGCAGCAATTTTCACTGGTGGTTTTTCGTATTTACTGTGAGGTTTTTGCTGTTGGTTTGGTTTTTTAAGTCAAAACACTGAGATGCTGGTGGATGGTGAGTGGTGTATAAATGTGTGTTTCATTCCCTTCTGTGTGCTGTCAGCTGGGCTAGGGCTGAATTGCAGCTCCCAGGCTCAGGGCTGCAGAGCGATGAGGGTGCGTGGGGGTGAAGGAGCGTTGTGGGGGATAAAACCAGCACCTCTGGGGCTCTGCCTTCTCTGCTCTGCTTTAAACACCCACAGAGGTGGCTGAGCAAGGGCTCATGCCTGGGAATGGCACTGTGGCCCTGGAGCTTTCCCAGCACCAGCACGGCTCACATCTCCAGGACTGCCCATGAGAGGGAAAGGGGATGGTGTGGTACTTTCCATGTGGTGACCTTGAAGGCAGCCCACTGGAGTACAACACATAGCAGCTACAAATCTTTGTCATCTTCAAACTCCTCTACAGATGTTAATTAATTAATTTTGCCTAATTTGAGCTGTTTGTCACTGATTTGCTCTTGATCATCACCAGCAGCAGTTGAGTTGTTGGAGGAGGAGTTGTGGTTGAGGAGCTGTTGGTTGTTGTTACTGCATGGGTTAGGTGGCAGCCAGCAGTGGTGAGGTCTCATTGCTGGGAACTGGCTGATAGCAGTCATTGTTTTTGGGGAAAATACTGGTTTATTGTAATATAGGGTTTCTGTCTTCCACCTCCACTCAAGGTGGGATTTTTGGGTTGCTTCTTCCCTGCAGCTGGGGTGCTTGTGCTGGCACTGGTGTGGAGGCTCCAGCCTGTACAGTGCCTAGCAAGGAGTTGGCACCTGGGCCTCCGAGTTGGACTCAGTGGGGCACAGTCCCTGCACATGGCTCTTGCTCCTCTGGGGTGGATGAAAGCTTCTGTTTCAGCGCTGAAAGCTCCGTAAAGCCTCGGGCTTTGTCTCCACACACCACAGGGGTTGCTGCTGCTGCTGAAGCTGCAGTTCTTGCTTAGCTCTGCTGGTGACAGTGTCGTCTGAGCAAAAGCCCACTGCAGCTCCGGAGGGTGGGAAGTGCAGCGTGCCTGTGCCCTGGCCCTGCGGGGGGGTGGGCATCCAGCTGCTGGCTGTGGCCCTGGGACACGTGTGGCTGCAGACAGACGGGTGGCCAGGAGGGGTGCCGAGGCTGGGGAGTAGGGAAGGGGGTTGAGTTGGGGTGGGAGGAAGCAGGTGAGAAGGGGAGAGAAAGTAGGAGGCTCAGCTAAGTTTTAGCTAGATTCACTCAAGTTAGCCGATATTTAGTCTAACACTGCTGTAAACGGCTTAAAAATGCCCATTGCCCTGGAGGATGCTGAGGTCCTTAGACCACATCCACTGAGATCCTCTGGGAGCTGGGTTGGTTCACACCTCTGATTGCAGGGGGTTTTGTGGGGCTGCACCAAACAACTGCCCCAAACTGGTCATATGGTCACATGGAAATTGGAGGTGGCAGCTGGCCAAGGCAGCTGCAGATCTGGAGCCATGCAAACTCTGGACAACAGGAATGCAATTTTTTAATTTTTTTTATTTTTTTTTCTGTTAGATCACAGCAGGTACAGAGTAAGGTAAGGGGTACTTGGATGAGTCCACAGCTGTCCCATGACTTGCCATGCCCTCATACATCAGCCATGTAACTTCATCTTGCAGAGGATCCATCAGGTGCCATGTGCCCAGCCTGTCTATAGACACAGCCTGTGTCTGGAGAGGACAGCCTGCGACTGGAGAAACGAGCTGTGCTTGGGGGCTACTGCTGACCAGTGTCCCTGAGAGCAGGAATACTCAGCTGTGTATAAGATGCATCAGAAAATTGTACAATAAATGAAGCCAAGTGGAAACTTGGATGGGAAGGGATTAGTTGATGAACTAAATAATTGCATGCTGCCAGTCTCCCTTCATGTGAGCATAATGAGTGTGTAATTCAGGTAATGAGCAGAAACCAAGGGGCCACCCTGCCTGCGGGTGGGCTGCAAGAGCAGAGGAGTCCTTGGGACTCAGTCTGACCGTGGTGTCATTCACATCGTTGATGTCACTCAGTGCTTCCAGTCCTCTGGAAAACCAGCTGCTCTTCCTTGTTACCTGTCCCATCCCATGGCAAGCGTCCCCTCCTGCTGATTACCCTCTCAGTTTAAAATAGAGACCACCCACTCTCTGACTGGTTGTTGCACCTCCAGCTTCCACTGCTGCTGGTGAAGAGCTCACACCTTGTGGACACCTGGTGGCCATGGGTGCCAGGATGTCACTTGCTGCACAGGTCCCTGCTGGTGGAAAGGGGCTGGA
This sequence comes from Merops nubicus, assembly GCF_000691845.1. Lineage (NCBI taxonomy): Eukaryota > Metazoa > Chordata > Aves > Coraciiformes > Meropidae > Merops > Merops nubicus. The sequence continues at coordinate 39,838 of NW_008630049.1, read as the reverse complement.
TGTGCCTGCATGCAAACCTCATTTGTCTGGGGCTTTTTAGCTGCAATATGGCTCTGAATAACTTTCCCCCACCCCCACAAAGGAGCCTGGCAGGTACCTTGGATGTTTCTTGGGGGGTACAGCAACTCTTTTTTTGGCTTTTGCAGGCTTCCAATCCCAAAGCTGTCCTTTCTTTTCCAGAACAAGCATTCTCTGAAGAGAGAAAAAAAAAAAAAAAGACCAACAGAATAATTTGCTTAAGACTCAGATTCACAGCAGCAAGTAAGATATAATTGCACCCTTTGATCTTCAAAGATCTCATCCAGTGTCTGCTGCAGTCAGTGAAAGCCACTCTGTTTGACTTCAATGAACATTTATAATATACAACTCAGAAATATCCTTCCATTTTATCTATATGTCTGATGCCTGTCTGGTGAAAATAAACTTCAGCGTGTAAGTTTGGGCATTTTAACATAATTTTGTGTGGCATGAAAGTGTTTCATATTTGAACATGAAAGGAATAAAATTTGTTTGCCCAAAACCCCACAACTGCTATTAAAGCAGCGTGTGGCACCAAGCCCAGATCACCTAATAGGAGTTTACACAACACTGGTAGCTGCATCAGTGCTGCCGAAACAAGAGCTCAGTTGTTAATGAGCTGCCAGCCATGCAGTGATGCTGCCATCTGAAAATCTTTCTGGTCCTTGGCATCTGCCTGGAAAAGAGATGTGTGATACATAAGCCCAGAAAATTATCTTCATTGTACGGAATTAATCTGACATACAGCCCAGTGTTTTAGCTTACTGTAAAACTGGAACTATCTCTATGTAAATGCACCAAATAATTATCTGAGATTTGCCTCTGTGGGGGAGTTGGTGTTTTCCATCCTCATCTCCATCCCTATGTGCATCCTCAGCAGCAAATGTTACGGGCTATCCGGAGGGGAAGGTTTTAGCAGCGTGAGGAATTTGTAATAGAAATCAAATATTAGTACAAGCGAGATGATATCTTGCCCAAATGAGACTTGATTACATTATTAATCTTGATAGTTATACATGATTTTGTGTGCGTGTGATCTGAATATTGGATTAAAAAGCCAGGAGTGAGTCACTGAGCTGAGTTGGTTTCTTGGAAAATCCAGGCGAAAAGGTGGATTTACCACCGAGCAAAATTTCCGTGGGCTGTGGGATAAGTTTATGGGATTTTCTCCTGGCTGGATGCTGACAGAGGCTTTTCCCTGCAGAAATCCCACCAGAGCTCCCCATGGTACAGCCCACACACAGTGAAGCAGCTCAGCGCCTCCTCGAGCACCCCGGCCGCGGAGGGGAACCGAGCCCCCTGTTATAGTCAAGCACGTGCTCGTGCCTTTGATGAACAGGGATGGTTTTAATGACACACTAATGATTCCCAGCATCAGGGCCTCGGTACATCTTCTTCAAACTTGTCATCGCCTGATGGGACGTACCCTTCTGTGCAAAGCCATCCCTGTGGTACTGCATCTCCTCGTCCTCACGGTCTCCCTTCTGGCTCATCCTCTTTTTCTCTACCATTATGGCTTTGTACGCCCCTCTCCACTTCACAGTGCTTTCGGTTTGGGGAGCACCAGCCTGCTGTCCTGCTCCAGGGGTGATGCACCCCCTGGGCTGGGTGTTGTGGGAATATGCTCCCACCAGCATCAGGCTCTGCAAGCTCAGCCAGGGCCCTGCCAGCAGGGAAACCTGGAGCATCTCCAGCAGCCGAGAGGGCTGCACATGTGTAGATATGGAGGATCTGGCAAGCTACATCCCAGATATTCCAAAGACCAAATATAGAATCGTAGAATCATTAAGGTTGGAAAAGACCTGTAAGATCAAATCTAACCATCACCCAACACTACCATGACCATTAAACCATGTCCCAAAGTGCCACATCTACCTGTTTTTTGAAAGCCTCCATATCTCACATGTGGAGTGTTTTACATCCAATATCTTTTTAAAGACAATCCTGTCTCTTTTCTTTTCCCCTTTTAAATACAGACCACTTGTAATGGGGGAGGATAGTCTCAGTGTTTGGTCCTTGGTTTTACCTTTCAGTAGGATGCTCTAGTTCTCCCACCTAGTTTTTGAAGACTGCTTATAGGGTATATAGTTCAGCAGAGCAGAACACTGTAAGAAAAGATAACTTCTGTAAAAATCACTGTAATGTGACTTTGCAGGTTGATGATTTTTTGTTTATTTATTTACAGCAGGGTAATTGGTACTCCTTGAGTCCCCTAGAGTCTGCCAGGGGTCTGGTGTGAATGGACAAAGTCCCTAGAGAGTCTCTGAAAAGGTAAACCCATGCTTCTGCTCAATGTATGTGAGCAGAGTATAATAAAGCATAATCATGGGATAGTTTGGGTTGGAAGGGACCTTTAAAGGTCATCTAGTCCAACCCCCTGTAGGGAGCAGGGACATCTCCAACTAGATCAGGTTGCTCAGAGACCCACCAGACCTGACCTGAAAGGTTTCCAGGGATGGGGCATCTATTACCTCTCTGGGCAACCCCTGCCAATGTTTCACCACCCGCAAATAATCTGCTGTTGGAACAGGAGTTACTGGCATTTCTAAAGAAACTGAGATTTGGTACCTAGCAGAGGGAATAGTGATTCTCAATCATTATCAACACCTTTGAATTTAGCTATTTAAGTATCTGGTAACTTATTTGTTATGGAAATGGTACAAACAGAACCGTTTCCCTGTGGGGGATGTGGTGAAGCAATGTTTCTGAGAGCTAAGCCCCGAGGTTTTTCATGGGATAAAACTTGAAAAAGGTGACTGCAGGCAATTATTTTCTTTTTGTTTTAAATCCCTGAGAGTTATTCCACTCTTCCCCTACTCCTTGAAATCCAAGCCCATTTCGGTGCAGCCTACAGGGGCACTGGCCCTCTGACAGCTCCCACCTCGATGACAGGCACACAGGATTTCCCCACACGAAAGATGCTGGCAGGGGAGGGGACGTAAAAACACTCAGAAGATAAAGCAAGCTGGTGAGAAACCATGAGCACATGTGCTACGGGTAGTGGTGGGGTAGGTACAGCCCAGGAGGTTAGATTTGGTGCTTACAGAGGGTTTGTGATTGGTGTTTTGGTCTGGCTGGTTTTGGAGGAATTATTCTGGATGAGAGAGTGTTATCACATGACCTGTGGTCAGACCAAAGCTAGGGGTGAAAAGAGAATGGAGCAGCAGATGCAGAGGGGAAGATGCTCTCCTTGGTGTTGCAGATGAATGTGGCAGAGAGAGGAGCCCGCAGGGATGAGGTACCTTCAAAGTTTAAATGGGTGACTCCTGTAAAGCTTACTGTGCACGTGAGACTTCCTTATGTTAGGAGAAACCTCAGAAGCCAGACACAGCCACGGTGAGATGGACACTGTGATAGAAACCCTGGCCACTGGTGTCTCTGGTATTGCACACTTGGATCAGTTCAAGACACAGAAACCTAATTCAGCGTTTTAATCAAAGAGTGCAAGTGCCGCCATGTTCCCAGGAGCGTTTTTGAGCTCCTTTCATTAAAGATTACCTTACATACAGCCAGGATCAACTGGACATAGCTCAATTTTAATGGTGCAACAGTGACAACCAGTGGCCAGCTGGGCTAATCTGGGAGGAGTGCCATCCCTCCAAACCAGGGCTGAGCACCCCGGGGCTCTCGCTCCTGGAAGAGGCTGGGGTCACACTGGCACAGCTCTGCCCAGGCGGTGGGAGATACCCTGCTGGAGAGGCTCCTGAGGGCAGCATGCTTTGGTATGTCCTTCCACAGGGTTGTGATCCCATGCTGCTAGCAGCTGAAAAGTCAGCATAGTGATTTGAGGCTGAATTTCTGATACCAGGTACTTAACTATAACACAGTTAGAGGACAGTGTTTGGTGTAGAGAAGAGCATGTTCTCTGCTTGAGGAAGAAGGCCTCAGGTTAAGCCTTTGATACTGCTGATTTACTTTTGGAGATGTGCTCACCTCCAAACCCTTTATTTCCTTATTGCATCCTTGGTGCTGTGAGTGGATGTGACCTCATGGGATATGGTTGAACAACCCCTGTAAGACTTCACTTTGTGTATCCATGAAGGAGGGATGCATCAGATGCCTGTTTGTAACCCAGCAGCTCCATCAGCCCCCTTGAGGTCTGGCTCCTGTAAATTTACAGGGTATGTTGGTCCAGGTGGCCTCTCCTAGGGCATCTGCCTTGTAGGGAGGCGTGGGTCTTTGGGGCCAAGTGGTGTCTACTCTGGGTGGCGTAATCAGGTCTCGTTCAACATGTGATGAGCTCTGTTGGTAGAACTCCATCAGAGGCCGCCATGGTATGCTGGCTCTGCGTGCCTGCTTTGTAAGAGACCCTGCAGGTTACACAAGCAGTGGATCATCCTAAGCTTCTGTCTCTAAAAGCTCCATTTTGACATGAACTTGAACAGTGTTGACCCCTTTTCTGTTGGTGCAAGGCAGACAGTCTCGGGCAGCAGGCATCTGGCCTGCTCTGTGGCTCGGAGTAGCTTCTCTGCAGTCTCAATTTACTCTTTGTTTGCTCATTTTGTTTCTCCCTCCCCTTAACCTCAAAGAAGTCATTTAGACCCTGAAGTGCTTGTCTTGCTCTTTGTGCCTGGAGGACCCTGCCGTTGTCCAAACACTTTTATCCTGTGAAACGCAGGGATCTCACCACCTGCCTCCACCTGGGTGCTGCTGCATCCCACCTGGAGCATCCCCGGGAACTCGGCGCTGTGTCTAGCACAGCACCTCACTGCAGCCTTTCCCCTCCTCAGAGGAGTTCAGGGCTGTGGGAAGCTGGTGGGGCTCGAGGTCCTCCTGCTCCACGTTTGCCATCTGTTTTGGGCAGGCCTTGGTCCCTTTCCCAGGGAGGTGGCAGCGTCCCTCCCCGGGGCCACCACGGGGAGGGCGCGTGGGGGAGGGCAGCCTTTGCTTTCCCCTGCACGTTTGGCAGTTCAAAGGCTGCTGATCTCCTCGTTGCTGCTCACAAATCAGTAGATGACACAGATGTGTGTGTCTGGTTGTATCATAAAGGAAACCACGGGTTTGTAAGCAAGGGTTTGAACAGCTCGAGGTATCTATCTGACTCACGGGACTGCCAGTAAGTTGCCATTCGCAAGATCTGGATCCTTTTTTTTGAGAATTTGGGACCAAGGTAAGCCCCTTGTGAGCTGGCACATGCAGCCAAAGGGTATTGACCCCTTTTATGCGGTGGCTGGTCCTGGACCAAGCCACCCCACAGGCATCTGTGATGCCCCTGAGACACCAGGAACCACTTGGGGCCCTCGGCGGGTAAATTTTGCTGAAATCCAAAAAACTCTGGGGAAAACTCTTTGGCCTCTCTTGGCCCAGTGCAGTTGTGTTCTGCGTCTCAGTTTGGGGTTTCTTGGGTGAGTTGCAGCTCCCAGTGAAGCAGTGCTGGCTTCCAGCTGCAGCACTGGTCTAACTAAGACTAACTTGTTTGGTTGAAGTTTGTAGCTTACAAGCTCTTAAACTCTTGCCTCATCAGCTGTTTTGACCTCTAGGGCTGTTCAAAACAATTTTGTTGTGTGTTTTGGCTTTTTTTTTTTTCTTTAAATGTAAGATTTTGG
>NW_008630049.1:33919-34201 GCF_000691845.1 Merops nubicus | reverse complement strand
GGGCCCCCGCGGGCCGCTGAGCCCGGGGGGAGCCGATGACCCCGCAGCACATCGGGCTCTCCGCCGGGGCGCCCGGGGTTAGGACCCGCTCTCCTCCTGCGCCTTGTTTCCATGACCAGATTGGGCTAAAAGTAAAAAGTAAAACAGGAGGTGAAACCCTTTACTTCTGTTTGTTAATCTTTCTTCTTCTATCTTTCTTTCTCTTTTCTTTTTTTCCCCTTTCTTTTTTTTTTTCTTTTTCTTTTTTTTTTTTTTTTTTTTTGCAGGGCTCTTTTTTTTTCT
>NW_008630049.1:3900-33644 GCF_000691845.1 Merops nubicus | reverse complement strand
CCATTGTAACTTCCAATATTCTTATCCTGTATTCTTGTTATTTTTTTTTGATCCACAGTCATCGTTCGTGAGCGTGGTATGTTTGGGTTTACAGTTTTTGATACTATTGTTGCAAAAATGTGTTGCAAATGCAGAGTAATCTCTCATTGCATCTTCCCAGATATCTTTAGGTTTAGCTTTATGGTCTGCAGCAGGTTGTGTGTTCAGCTTGGATAAATAGTTTGATGCTTACTAAAGGAGTGTCATTCATATTTAAGGCATGATTTTAGCTATGACTAACCATTAACTTATTTCTTTTTTTCCCCTTTCTTTTTTTTTTCTTTCTCTTTTTTTTTTTTTTATTAGCAGGGCTCCTTTTTTCTCTCTCTTTTGCCTCAATAGAAAGAAAAAAAGTTTTGTCAGCACTCCTGTTTCTTTTGTTGTTTTCTTTTTCTCAGAAGTCTTTTCTGCTTTTATCCTAATCCCAGGCATGCATGAGGGAACAGTTGTGCTCTGTTGTTTGTCTGTTCTGCTAGTTTTGAACCAGTAGGGCTCCCGCTTTGTTCTCTTTATTTTCTGAACACAGAAAGGTAAAAGAGTAGGAATAGCGATTGAAACTCTTAAGAAGAGAAACCTTCGATATTTATTTAGATTTAATTCATTTTTTGCCATGTTGGTAATAATTAAGGCATGATGACAAATTTAACAAAAAAAAAAAAGAAAAGGACAGGGGAAAGGGAAAGGAAAGAAACATCTTTTCACCCCTCGGATCAGAATTTTTCTACCCAGAACATTTTTAACTTGTACCCCTTGAGATGTTGCATTTTTAACCGTGTTGTCCGATTTATTCACTCTGTGGAACCAGACAACGATTTAACAGACGCCAGGTTGGTTTGGTTCCCCGCGTGCAGAATTGCTCCTTTGTAGGGATGGTTTTATGACTGAAGCTCCTATTTTAAAAACAACATTAGGCTGTTCTACCTGATGCGATGTCAGCCTAATTTTCAAGTCAGATCTGTGTTTTAAGCCTTATATTTATGGCTTTAAATCCACCCTGGTGCTTCTCAGCTTTTTGGGGTGCATGTTGCAAAACTGTTGGTAAAGCTTGTGCAGGTTTTATGATTTTTTAGGTTTTTCTTTAATAGCCGGGCATACTGGCTGATAAATTGCCTGAAACATTTTAACAAATTGAACTAAAACTAAGCACGAATCCATCTGTTTCTGTTTCATTCCTGCAAAACAAACCTTTTATGATTTTGGTATCCAACATGTGCTTGTTCTCTGTTGCCATGGAGATGCTGTAGGCCTGAAATTTTTTTTTTTCACAGGCTCTTACGATGAAGTTTTTTTTGAAAACTGTTTTGATTAATTTTTCCTCCACTTCAACTTCTCTCTCACTTAAACTGTTTTCCCCTTTTGTTTCCCACTTGATTTATGGCAGGTCGCTGTCATTTAAATAGATGCGCGTTTTGAAATTCCTTCTTTCTGTTCGAATGCAAAGGGAAAAAAAAAAAAGGAAAAAAAAAATAACCCATGCAAGTCATGCTCAAAGACTTGGTTATTGTTGCTTGTTGGATTTCTGCTCTCTGTGGTTGTCGGGCCTAATTCAAAGTAATTCAGGCTACTCAGTGGGGGCAGTGCATAGCTCCACAGGAAATTATGATAGCAAAAGTCTTCCTGTAGAGCTCTACACTTGGCACTACAAAGTGCCTCGGGCTGCAGTTACCTGAATAGGGTTGAATTAGACCAGACAACCGCATCATCCCACTTCTTAATCTATTAGAGCGATATACAAGTGGCAATTGTTGATTGCAAAAATGGGATTAAGAGGCTCTTCAAGTGAATTGATTTTCTTGTGAGAACAAAAAGAGGAAAGAGAAGGCTCGTTTGAATCACACAGCCAGAAAGTTTCGTGAATGGGTTCCACTCCAAATGTTAGAATTAAAGCAACCAATGTTTCCCCATGGAGCACGCAGGTGAGAGGAATAAACTGCTGAAAAATAGAAAGTGATGTCGAAAACTTAGTTTGCAGCACTCTCGTCAAACTGCAGCTCTCCCCATCACCCCTCCCTCCCTCCCTGCTCCCGGCAGCAACAACAAATCCTTGTTCCAGCTGAAGACTTTGTTGCTCTTCATCAGCCTCTGCTTGTTATTCTTTAATCTTTATTTCTACCAGCACGTTTCATTTATTTGTTTTGCTTTAACTCGGGGAAGAAAAGGGGAGAAAAGCTGCTTTGACTCCTCCTGGTTTTCCCTGAACCTTTCCACTTATTCCTTCCCCCACCAAGATCAAAGCAGCGCCGTGTCTCTCCCAAGGGACCTCCAAAACGGTGCCTGCGTCACTCCCGGGGCAACTCCTCAGGGGGTTCCACCCAGCCCTGCTGGTGCTCGCTTCTCCCCTCGGGGCTACTGTTTTCACTGCAGCCACAAGTTTTGTGTGATCAAGAGTTATAAATCTCCCATTCAACTCAGTGTATCATCCTTTGGGAAGAGCAGAGCCTGGCGTTCGAGCCTCGCTGGGATGGGTCCTGCTGTTTATTTTTGGATGGCTCTTGGGGATGCTGGAAGTCTTTTTGCCTCAGCTGAAAGACGAGGTACTGAGCATCCCTGTGGTGGATTCTGAGCCGCAGAGGGAAGGTCGTGGTGAAGGCATGTCCCATGCTGGGTGGACGGGAGGGTGGCGCTCGGGCAGGGCTTGCTGTCAGCAGTGTGGAGAATAGAAGTGACACCCAGCAAGGAAAAGGAGCTGCTGGAGCAGATGGAGGGAGCCTGGTGCTAGTGTTGGCGTTGAGACTGGCTGGGAGGAGATGGCAGGGCAGGTCACCTCTTGGGCACAGGGATGAGAAACCTCCCCTCCCACCATAAAAACAAGAGAGCTCACCCTGGGATCCAGTGCCAAGGCAGGGATGCAGGGGGTGAACCACTTTCAAGTGGTTTCAAAGATTCTGGGGAAGGGAACAAGCAGCTGAACTAGACCTTCCTCCACAGGATGGAGAGGACGTGTCCATCCTTGTCACGTCACCACCAGTGTGGCTGCTCAGAGCTTGTTGTGGGGTTTGTTTTCCCTTCTTTAAATTTGTCATTGAAGGCTTGTTTTCTCACCTGGCCCTTGCTCAGCAAGCGGCTCGATGAGAAGTGTCTTAGAGCAGAAGGGTCTGACAGAGTCATTCCTGTGAACCAGGGGGGCACAGCTGCCAGCAAGGCTCTCACCCTGCTGCTTCAGAAGCGGGTAGAAGCAAATTTGGAGCAAAAGCACCAACTTAATGCTTTACTTGATAATTCTTTATTTCAGATGATAGATTCTTGTAAAACTTTTCCTTTTGACTACATGGTGGTAGGAGAGGGCTGGGTTTCTATGGCACCAGAGACTCCTCTGACAGCCAAAGCACCCTATGTGCATGTTTGCAAGTGCTGCGAATCCAGATGAAACAACAAGGCAAAATGTGTCTCCCATCAAAGGTTGCATTCATACTTCCCTGAAGCCTTCACCATGAGCTTAAGCCACTTCCTAGCACATTCCAATCCCTTCCACCTCTCGCTCAGCTCTTACAGGGAGTCATTTCCAAAGACCCATTTGCACAGGATTCCCCTTTTCATCTCTTCTCCTCCATAGAAAGATTTTTCCAAAAATGTCAGACGTGGGATGCCAGGAGCGCTCACCAGGTGCCAGCATGCACAGGCAGCAAGCAGGCACAAATTCCCTCTTTGCAACAGCGTTGCTTTCTCTAGCTGTGACCCACTAATTGCTCCGTATTTAATTACCCAGGATTGCATCAGGTCCGCGTAGCGTATTTGCGTGCACGCTATCAATTATGTCATAATAAATGAATTTCCTTTCAGGATTCCCCACAGCCGATGGCCAGGCTTCTGTTCCTCCTTGACTGTTCTGACTTTGAACAGGTTTATTCAGCTGTTGTCTGCTAAGCCCTACAGAAAAGAACAATAGCTTCTGATCTGCCTTTTATGGGTTATTGGGAACTGGTGGTCCGCACTACAGCTTTGGTCAGTGATTAACCAGAGTGAAAACAAACTACACAAGGCTAAGTTGATGTTGGAGGAGGAATGAACCCACTTCATTAAGGCTTTAAGAGGAAACCTTTTCTTCTTCAATGCTTGTTCACAACTTTTCAGGTCTCTATTTAATCACGTAATTCTCTCTAAGTAGGAAGAGAAGCTTGCCTCACAGCGAGAGGTCTTTTGCCACATGACAACTTAAAAAGATAAATTATATATAAATATCTTCATGGTTTTGTGGAAAGAAAACTAAATTCAGTTTTACTGTGTGCAGCTAATTTACTGGTTTCTTAGGTGCTGTGGGCTCCCAGAGTCCCCTTGCTGGAAGGGAAATCTTTGCTGCTCTCGCCTTTAGTTTTGGCGTGTGTGTAGGGTGAGAAAATCATATCTGGCCAGCACCAGATGCAGGCGGCTGACGGGGTCTGAGGGCAGATGAAGAGGCAGCAATAATAGCAACCCTCCTTTACAATGCCACTGAGCCTAAATGGAAGTGCTTCTTAGGCTGGGGTTTCTGTTCTGTCTGGCGGAGAAGCTGCACTCTCCCCCATCCTGGGGATCTCTTTGCAGCTGGCGCCATGGGGAGCTAAAACAAAAGGCAGGAGATCTGGGGTGGGTGAATTTGGTGCCAGTGATCATGGCAAGTGTCTCTGGCCTGTGAGGTCCAACCCTCACGCTGTGCTGAGGAATCACACAAAGCTCATCACATCAGGGCAGCCCACACACTTTTGGTTAGCTTTATTTATTTATCTATTTATTTTTTACCATGGAAGTTTAATTATGGCTTGGGGAGTATAAGACTTCAACCCAAAGCACAGCAGTAAAATCAACCCATTGGCTCCTCTGAGGGTATCTGGCAGCAGCAAAGCCCCATGTTCCCACAGCTCCTGTGCTTCCAGTGGTGCAGGCAGCAGCCCCTCCTGCCTATCAGTGCATGGGCAAGGAAAGGCAATGGGGACCCCCTGGGAAATGCCAGGGAGCTGCTTGCCGGGCACCTTCAGCACCTCTACCCAGCCAAGAGCAGACAGCAGAGCTTTTCATTGGGCAGATGCTCAACATGCAAAGGGGTGCGTGGTAATCTGGTGTTTGTGGGATGGGCATGGCTGGTCCCGGCTCCTGCTCACGTGCTGGGGTAAACAAGGGTTGGCTTTTGGGCCAGGATGGAACTGACTGTTGCTGAGTAGATACAGGCCACCTGGTGTTCTCAGTCTTCCCTCTGGAGGGTCTCGTGGGGACACGTAGGAGATCCTACATGTGCAGCAGAGGTGACTGTAGCACTGGCCACCTTCTGCTGGCAGAGCTGTCTCCTGACCCAGCTGGGTACAGCAGCCTGCTTCCGTGGCAGTTCACTCAACACCCTGAAGCTACCCACTCAACACCCCAAATTAAGTTTAAAGCCTGGTTTTGAGTGGTCAAAATCCCCAGCTGTGGCTGTAGGGAGACCAAGTGGCTTCCCAAAGGCAGGGCACACAGAGCACAGGGTGAGTCCCTGTGTACACCCCATCTCCTGCAGCCTCTCCAGGGCTGCTCCCCTCCCCTGCCAACCCCAAGCCATGGTCCTATTCCTGAACACCCTTCCCAGCTACCAGCAATGGATGCAGCATTCCTTTCGCTACTTGTCCTGAGTGATGAACTTTTCTCCTCTGCACCCATCTGCTAAACTCTGTGGGGAAAGCACAGAACTTGATGAAAGGACAATTGAGAAGGAGCAGTTTCTAGTCCCATTGAGGCAGGAGGGGAGCAAGAGAGCGGGTCTTGCCTGGGGCACCCTCCACACTGCAGGAGTCATGGGTAAGGCTTGGCTCTGCTCTTGGTGCAGTGTTGCACCAAGGAGGGATGGACCCAGCTGGGGTAGGGACAGAAAACACATCAGTCACCTCTTGGGGGAACGGTGGCTGCAGCTGAACAGGTTGGGAGATAAGGGACAAAGAGGGCAAAACATCTGTAGAGATCTTCCAGCTCTCAGAAAGGCAAGGAAAGTTACCATGTGATGATTTCCTCCCTAAACTGAACAGTGAGAGCACAGTTTTCCCTCCAGTGATACACTGCGAGGCATGTTTTTGCATAAAACTCTAATTTTGTTTTCTCCAGGTGTTTTAGAAATTGATTAATCTGGGGTACAAAAATGTTTAAATACTTCATTAGCTGAATTCTTTGAACTCAAATTAGAGGAGCTTGTTGAAATAATTTGATGGAATGCTTTGGTAGGAATGGCGAGCAGAGGGGGTGGAAGGCTGGGATGTTGGGACAGGAGCAGCATGGGTTTGCAGGAGGCCCAGTGCAGGATTTGGCTATTAAATGACAGCACTAAACTGTCTCAATTAATAATTAAAATGTATGTTTAAATAATGCATCAAAGGAAATTGCTTAAATAGCAAACTTGAGATTTTGGGGGTAAGTTCATGTTCAGACTCAGGCTTCAAATGTGGGAAGAATTCAGATATCTAATGTACTGACATGAAACAGGGATTTCAAAAGCTTTAGCTTTTGTGTTAAAGTGATGAAAAGAGAGGTGGGAAAAGAGGCTGCCGAGCTCCTCAGAGTGTTTGTGAACAAAATAGCACCTTTTTGGGGAAACAAAGGCAACCCTTCGGAGTCTATCAAACAGTTTATGCCCTGACGGCTGCTGAAACTGGGCAGCAAAAAGTCTGAGAGATCCTTTAGATGATTCCTCCAGAGGCAAAGCTAAGCTACAGACTGAACAGAAGACAAAAGACAGGTGTGCCTTGGAGAAAAGGATTATCAGACTGGTGTCCCTTTAGGAGTCTGCAGTGGAATGAAGAGAAGAAACCGAAGCAAGATGAGGCTTCCCACGATGTTTCATATGTGGTGCAGAGCTCTCCTTGGAAACAGTGCAGGGTCTTATGGCATCAGGCCAGGATGTGTCACGTAGATGGAGATGCTGGGGACTTAGACATCCTTCTCCCAGTGAGGCCCAGCTCTTCCAGCAGTCACGGCAGCTGGCACCTGTCAGTGCACGGCTACAATTGGCCATTCTTGGCTTTCACCATCCTCTGACTCTCTCCTGCTCAGCCTTGTGCAAGACATGCAGAAACTGGCTGCTTCAGCCCACCCTGTGCCTCTCTGTGCCTGCTGCATCCAGCCCCTGGAGAATTGTGACTTTGCACTTGGTAACGTGGCATGTACAGGGCAGTGCAGCAGGACAGGGAGCATGGGGAAAGAGCTCCACCCAAGGCAGCACTGCTCCAGCAATATGGCATCTATTTCTCTCACTTGCCTCTATCCTGCCAGCTGGTGCCATGTCACCAGCACCAGACCATCCTCATCCACATGCGGGTCTTCTCACAGGTGAAGGACCCATTCATGCCCAGGAAGCCTTTTCAGCAGAAAGTCTGGAGGCTGGCTCAAAGTGCTGGGGTGCATAGGATAGACTGCACCATGAGAGGCCAGTGCCACCACCTTTCTGGACCTTGCAGAGCAGAGAGAATTGCATTATCCTATAGCAAACAGGTCAGTTTGGATCTCCTTAACAAGATCTGTCCTGAGGGAAGCTGGCACTCAACTAAAATAGCAACAGACCCACGTGCTCCTGGGCTTTGTCCTGTTGGCATCAGGCTGTGTCCAGGGTTAGTCTGGGGATCAGAAACTGTGGTGCTGGACATGTTGTGCTTTCAGCCACCTCAGCTATGTCAGGGCAGTGGCAGGGCTGTCTCATGTGGGCACAGCCTTCGCTTCAGCTGAAGAAGCAGCAAGCTTGGGATTATTCCAGCATCTCATCCCAGCACAGGGGATGACACAGCCCCATTCACCCATCCTGCACGACGCTGGTTGAGCTCCTTGCCCTTCGGGTGCTTACTTGGAGGCAAACCCACCTCCCGCTACCAAACCTGAAATCCTCCTCTCGCCCCGTCCCTTGGGCTGGGGCTGGGTGGCAGCAGCATGTCTGGGCTGGTTGTCACCATTGTTTCACTCTTGCAGCCGTAGGGTTTGGCCACGTTGACGCCTGTCTGGTTTGACTCCAAACAGAAACCTCTCCCGGGCTGAATAGAGAGGATTCCTTGGTGCAAAAGGCCGGCTTTCCCTTCACACATGAGAGGTTTGCTCCATTATGCTTTGACGTCCTGCAAAGAAGCTGCCTCGGCATCAATGGCATCTAACACGGTGACACATGTAGGGCCCAAGGGCTCCGGGAGCAAGTTTAAATAGGACCATTGAATCTGTCCACCCGTGGGCACGTGACTGGCGGTGGCAGGAGCCCAGCGATCAATTGAGCTGTCAATGTGTGCCCACAGACCAAATTTTGGACTTTCTGCCCTGTGCAGAATAACTGGTCTTGGTGTATTGTGTCTGATCCAAGCCCTTGAACAATATTTGGCTGAGCAGCTGGGAGTGACAGGGGGATACAGAACCTGTCCAGTGGTTAATTACTGCATCGTGGCTTTCTCAAACCTGTTGAAAGGAAATCATTTAGACCGGAGATTGTTTCTCTCCATAGCTGAGCGCTGCACAAAGGATAAAGTCTCCGTTCAGGGTTATTATTAGACCTCAGGGCTTTGGAGATGTTGTGTCTAATGGAGAGAGAAGTAGGTAGAGTTTAACCAACAGAGGAAATAGTGTTTAACCATAAGCATGTCTCTTTAATTTCTGCTTACAGTCCTAATCAGGAGCGGATCTGAGCATCAAAGGCAATTTTGCTGATGCTGACACCACAGGGATTTCATCCCTTTTACCAGAGGACAATAAAAGGCCCTGATTTCCAAGGATGAGTTTTCCCTCAAATTGTTGCTGCTGGTTCAGGCTTCTTAAGCCAGAGATGGCCTTGGAAGCTATGGTCCAGCACTGGAGTGTGAGGGCTGTGACCAGGCACCTCTCCCTTCAGCCTGCTGGCCTCTCCAGCAGCTGCCCAGTCTCACCATTGCCTTTTTGTATAGCAAGCACCTGGGCAGGCCTCGCTGGTCCAGAGGTACCTCTTCCTGATGGGAGCATGCGTTTGTGTATCATAGAATCATTAAGATTGTAAAAGACTTTCAAGATCATCAAGTCCAACTGTCAGACCAAGTCCAACCGCTGTATGACACAATGATGGTGCTGATGTTTTTCCTTGCATGTTTTTTCTTCATCTATGAGAGATGCCCACCAGTGTCTCTTGGAGAACACAGATGTGACGTTTGGAAAATTGGATCCATGTGCTCAACCTGTGAAATGATGTCCAAGAAGGGGCAGGCCCTGTGGGGGATGTGGTTATGACCTGGATTTATTAAAGCCGTCAAGTGTCTATTGATTTTGGCTGCTCTTTGCGGCCCCAGGACTTCACTTTTCACCTGGGAACGGCTGGACTGAGGCTTCTGAAGGAGGAGGGAGTTTTGCAGCAAGCAGCTCTTTGTATCTCTGCAGAAAGCTTGTGTTGTAAGGGTGGTGGAACTGCCAGTCCTGTGACATCATGACTCTGTCTGGGATGGAGAAGACCAAGAATATGGCAGTTTTGAACCATGCTAAGCCAATGAGATAACATACAGTCTCTGCTTCCCTGTGAGTAGGAGCACTTTTATTCAAAATTTGCCTTTGCAAAACTTCTTCAGCACATGTACGTGGTGAGGCATGTTTGCATAAGGGTTTGGACAACGCTTGTTTGAGAGATGATGGGCGATGTTGGGCCTTCCTCACCAGAGTGGGGAGCCTTGAACCTTGCTGGGATGCTGCTGATGTGAGGCCTGGAGGGTGATGTCAGGGTCTGAGGGACCTCCACAGTCCCTGACTATGGGGACAGCATGCTAGGGAGCCTCAGGAGAGATGAGCAGGGCAGGCCTGGCACTGCAAGCCCTCCACATGCAACCACTTGCCACTCCTGCAGCAAGGTGCACGCTCCCACAGCAGCTCCCCGCTCGGCTGAGCCTGGCCCCTTGCCTGGCCAAGGAGAGCTGGCCGGGGGTGCCAGCACCCCAAGGACGGCCCTGCTCATATGTCAGATCCCCATCAAATAACACTGCCTGCACAGGGATTCGTGGCTCTGACTGAGGGGACTCTGCAGGGAGATCCTGCCCAGAGCTGGATTAACTTCAAACCCAAAAAGGGGCCGGGGTGGGGGGAAACCGCTTCTCTGGCCATGCAAGGGAGTTTCTGGCTCTGGTGACTCAGGATTAGTGCTCCACAAAGGGAGGGTAGGAGCATTATAGTGAAATGTAGACTCTCCATAGGAGGCACCCATACATCCCGGCGGTGCGGGGAGGGAGAGGGGGGGAGAAAAGCATCTGTGGCCTGGCCAAGTTTGCAGAGGGAGCCAGATCGGCCTCGCCGCTGCCCAGACGCAGGTGTCAAACCCGAATAGAGCGGGTGGAAGCGCGGCGTGGGTGCCTGCAGGTAACATCCCTCCCAGCTCCATTCCGGGGGGTGCCCAGCCCCAGTACCCCACGGCACGGCTGAAACGATGGCACAGAGAGGACATGTGGGAGGTGGGAAGAGAAAATGTATTTGTGTGCGTGTCGGCGTGTAGGGGGAACGTCTACTGGGAACTGTATTTAGTGATTGCACGGTCAAGTGTGAAGCAAGAGGCAAGGTTAATGCTGTGTAGAAGCTGGCACTGTTTTCCCTGCACCCGTGTGTGATGTGTGCGTGCAGCGTGACGTAGGCTGGTCCTGTGTCCTGGAAGCACAACGCCTTCAGGAACCCACCTGCACCCTCCATGCAGGCTGGAGAAGAGGACTGGGGGGAGAGTTTGTCACAGGAGTGTGGTTTTCCTCTTCTTCTCAGCATTTAATTTCATAATGAAAGTCCTCTTCTTAAAAAGCAAATGGTGATCTTCTTCTACTGGGTCAGATGCTATTGCTCCTCTGTCACCACTCCTTGCAGGTCAAGTTTCCATCAGCCTCTGGCATCAACAGACAAAACCTGATGTTCCCTAAGGAGATGCTTGGTGCTGGCAGTGCCTTGCTCTGGGACCTGACACCTAAGTAATAACTCTGGCTTTCTGGAGGACGCCAAGGGAGTGAGGGCTTTGGGGGGACAGGGATGTGTAGGGTGCACTGCTTTGCAGCTGAGGTGGGAGGAGAATGCTTGGGAGCGCTGCTGATGCTTCTTGGAGTGCCTCTCCACACTGGCTGCTTCCTCCCAGGGCCCTGGGGACACAGGGAAGCAGTGATGGGGCTCTGGGGAATTAGTTAATCGGGTTTAACTCACTTCATCTTCCATTGGAAAAATGACATGCAGCAGCATGTATGTAATTATCTATATAATTATATATGTATACGTATATCAGGTCTGAAGACTTTTTGTGAATAGGGATCTTGGAGGGTAAATACAGGGCTGAAGCCCAAGAATCTTAATTTTGCCTCAAATTTTGGCTATACTGTTTCTATAGAGACCAAAAGGAAGCTTTGGCTCCCCCACTCAGCTATTAAAGTTTAGTGCATTGAAAACTGTCTTCATGCTGTGATACCCTTTCACAGAGTAGAATAGGGTCTGAGCTAATCCATGAAAGTTGTCATGCTATGAACTAGTAGTCAAGCTTTTTCCTTTCAATTGAGTCTAAAACTATACTGTACTTCACACTTGATTGGCCCTTCAGATGGCAGGACTCAATATCCCTGCTGGAAATAAGCTCGTCTTCACACAGTGATGTTGAACGTGGAAAGATCTTGTTTCTGTGGCATAATTACCAGTGCCGCAATGTGAAAGTCGTCAGGATGAGTTTGTGGGGTTTTTTGTTTGTTTGTTTGTTTTTTATCTAATTCATAGATATCAAACTTTGCTTTCTTCTGCTTAAAGATGAGGAGGTTTGGGTGCGATGCTAGCGACACGCAGTCTGATGAGAACCTGGACCTGAGCAAAGGCTTCCTCTTGCTCGGGAGCTTTTTTCTCCTCAGTGTTGCATGCACAAACGTAGCAAGGCAAAGTTATCATCCTCACACCAGCCTCAGCCTTCCCCCATTGAGTGTACTGTAGCAAAGGTAATGAATGGGTCTTTTTTTTTCTCCCCTTCTTCTTTCTTCTTCTTTTTTTTTTTTTTCCTCCTCCAATCTATCAAGATATATATAAAGCAGGATTTTTCTCCTCCCATCTATCAAGATATATATAAAGCAGGATTTTACACTGTGGAAATTTTTCTAATGGAAATCAGCCCCTTCCTTTGACCTTAGCTGTTGCTTGTGAGTGTTCACAGGGGCTAAATCGATAGCAGGAACACTGGACAGTCGCTATAGGTGGAGCAGCCTTGAGAGTCTCGATTGAGACTTCACCAGTGAAAAAGTTCCTGCATTTTTATGATTAATTTTTTTTTAAATGGGGAAAAACGCCTTGAACTGTATAGACCAAAAGGGGGCACCAAGGTATTAAAGAAAAAAAAAAAAAGCAATGCTGGTTTTGGTAGTTTACCTATATGGACTCTGAGGTTTCTAGCGGAGCATCCTTGCTTAGCATAATTACTAAAAAACAACAAAAAAGCCCTCCTCAAAGTTTATGTGAATGTCCAGTATTTCTGCTGTGTCGATGTGATATTTTGATTCAAATGGAGAGGCTGCTCTGGCAATTTCTTCTGGTCTTTTTTTTTTTGTTGTTGTTGTTGTTAATCTTCATCAGTTAACTTTTTAAGATTTGGAGAGTTTTTTAAATGTAGGGTTGTGTTGTGTGGGCTTTCTTAATTCAGGAGCGATGCTTTAGAGAAAAAACATCAGATTAATTTAAGGTTATAAAGCTTCAAAGCGCTATCTGCCTTTTCTGGAGTATTCAGTATTGCCTCTGCCACCACTTTTAAACACAAGTTTGCGTTTTCTTTGGGCTGCATTTATCCCCTTACTGGGTGTGAGAGGATTTCTCTGCAGCTGGCTGTGGGATGAAACGGAGGGCACAGGTAGGGACAGCGCTGGCTGCCTCTCTCCGTTTGGGAAAGCAGCTTTAATTGCAAACAGCCTCATTTGTGGGTCGCTCAGCCCAGCGTCGCGGGCAGGACGAGGCACAGTTCTGCCCCGTGACTAACACCACATCGAAGCATCGCTTCTCCCACTGCTGCGAGAAGGGAGGAGAGGGCAGAACAAACATATATTCCATCCATTTTCCATCCCCATCCCATAGGCAGATTTGGTTAAAAGCCTTTTCGGTGTGAATGGCTGCAAGGCAGGAAGGGCTCAGAGCAATTGTGTTCTGGAGTCTGGGGGGTTTTTCCTTCTCTCGCCTCCGCAGGGTTTTATGGTGCACGGTGCACGTTTATAATCTCCATTTTTTACAAGCATCTAGCACGTAAAACGCCAGTCAGATGACTATAGCTGTTTTGTAATCACTGCGTTTTATTTGCGCCTTTGTAGCTCTGCTCATGCAAAGTCCTTTCGTAAAATTGTCAGATTCGATTATTTTTTCACACCAAATTGGAATAAGTTTGTTTTCCTTATTTTGTGAATCCACTTTTATTGGTTTTTAAATTATCATTTAGAAATGAAAGACGGTGTTTTTTCAAGCACTGAATATCATGTTTTATAGTTTAATTTGTACTGAGACCCAAGCCTTATTTTTAGTTTTGTTATGTTATCTAATTTATTGGATCGTATATTACATAATACAAGGCTACTAAATAGCTGAAGCTACATTAATAATTTTGATACATGTGGCTAATTAGTTTGTATTTTCTATGGTTCTCAATTTAAAAAAAAAACAAACCACGACATATCTATTTTAGATTTCAGCAATAATGTTAAATACAGCAGGTACCTAAATAGAACTATTGACACAAAATCGTCAAATTTACTTTTTAAATAGAAATAACTTGATATTTTTAAAAAGTGACCGTCCCTTCAGTATCTCACAATTTGTTCACAAAAGGATACAGTTGTCTTATCTGTCCAGCATTTATTAACAACACCTTTGGAACTGCAGGGCACGAACCTTGTTTGTTCTGTGTTTTAAGAAACAGCATTTTGATCCCGTCGGCTGCCTCACAAGAAATGGAAAGTCGCCGCTGTTTGGGTTACAAGTGTGTTACGAGAAAGGGTAGAAAGAAGGAGAGAGACTCAAAATACCATAAACTAGCCTGAGTAATTTAGCTGAAAAAGTAATTTGTTGAATATTTAATTTTCATCTTACAGTTTTGTTGCAGTTTTAAATGATTCCATGCTTTGAATCTATTATTACTTTATTATTCTAATTTAGCTTTTCCGGCTAACTTGTTCAAAATAGTTTCTGGATTTAAACAGTTTCCTTCTGTTTCTGCAGTTTGCTTTGAAAAATGATCGCTAAACAGCGTTAGACTTCAGCTATTCTTTTGATGCAATTAATAATAATAATAAAAAGAGTCCTCCTATTGAAAGCACTAAAATACTGTGTGTTTACCTTCCGCTGCGCTGTTTGGCTCATCGTAAATCTACCCCGTACAGCTCCGGTCGGGTTTTAAAGCTCTGTCATAATTTATTAAACCAGTTAACAAAAACGTGTAGGTAAAGAAAACTCATTCAAATGTGAACATGAGCCACTTCAATCACAATCTGCAGCAAGCTGATTTATCAGGTTAAATTCCCTTTCTGCAATGAATAGCATTTTGCTCTGGAATAGAGTTGTAATCTGTTTTTTTATTATTATTCTAATTATTTTTTTTTAATAGGAAGCAGAGGAGGGGGGGAGAAAAAAATAGAAACCACATTCTTAGTTTTACCTACCTATCATGCTCTAATTACAAAATAAGGTTTTATTTCTTTTTTTCAGAGGCAAGGAGGTGAACGTTACCTCTTTCCCATGCAACTCAGACTAATCAAAAGTGCAGATGTATAAAATGTGCAGGCAGAAGGTGAAATCTGATTTCCCCCTTCGATTTACAATTATAACCTGTGGGAAAAAAAGGTTTAAAAATTGGCTGTTACAAATGCCTCTATTTTTATTTTTTCCTTATCCCATGTGTGTGCTTTTTAAGGGACTGGAGGACCTGTGCTCCTACTTTAGGTGCTGCACTGTGGAGTAAGTTATCACCTGAATTTCTATTGCTTGTAGCACAGAGGAGGGGAAAAATCTGCCTGCATGCTACTCTGCTGGCATTGCCATTTCACTCAACCCAGCTTCGTTGCAGATGGGTATATAGTGGATTAATTTACTGCTGATTCCAGAGTGCTATGCATGAATGGGAGCAGTTTTTTGTTTTGTTAAGAAGCAAACCAAGAAGCAAAAAGCCAAGCAAACCATTTCCAGCTCCTCGTTTGGTTAAATGTTGAGGGTACAAGTTCTCCACACCCGTGGCTGTGTGTTGGGAGGCTGTGAACCCTCTAAGAGCTGGCAGAGCACATCGTTAGGGTAGTAATCCAGCTGTATTTTAATTTTCAGGGTACAGCTGAGCACTTGCTTGCTGTGTCTCTCTCTGTCTCCCTCCCTAACGTTAGTGCAGAAAGGAAACTTAATCTATCCAGCGACCCTGCTTCTGTTCTTCAGCTCATAAAAGCCAAAAAAAAGTCGAGCCAGGGGCTCCTAAATATTGGCAGATCCTGTGAATTACCCTGTAGCACTGAAAAAATAACACCTTCCAGGGAGCAGATTTTTCCCTGGACTCTGAGTTTCATTCTCTTTTGTGAGTTTAAGAGACTCTCTCGATACCAGTTTAGTTTATCTGTATGTACAGTATTTGATCTATAACAAATTGTTTTATTATGCACAACAACTGGCTATAATCATCACTGAATACAAATTTTTAAATGAATTCCAGGGTGCTGGATGCCTCATTACCTACGCATAGAGGAAAGCTGCTGTATTTCTGGTTGCAGAAACAGAGATACAATTTAATCAACACATTTAGAAATAAAATCCTAATGTTTCATTCCAAAGTGGGCAAATTAAATGCACAACAGAGGAACAGTTTTAACACTGCCATGTATAATTAGCAACTCAAATGTAGGCAGATATCGTTGTATTGTTTTGCTTACTACTGATTAACCTAATATTGATAGGGAACGGGGGAAGAAACGGATTCTGGCGAGGTGGTTAGGGCAGGAGCCTCAAGTACGAGCTGGGTTTGGTGGTTTTATAAAAATGTGTGAAGAAAAAAAAAACCACCATTCCTTTCTGCTCCTTGCTTTGACACTGTCTAAATTAAATGCAGAGTTGCGTTGGCTTTGCACGTTGTTTTTCGCTCGTTTGACATTTAATACTGTTGTATCAGGACCGCTCATCTTAGCTGAGATACTGAGGGGAAAATACCCAATTTAGACCAAATGTGAGAGGGACTCGCTGAAGCTGGGATCTGTGCAAGCTGCTGAGCAGGGAGGGAGTTTGCGTGGGCTGTAAAAGGCAGATTGCCCCCAGGACGTGGCTGGGGTGAGGATGGGGAGTGTGGCTGCCGGCACAGCGCTGGGACCCGAGCAGGTCTCTGGCACCGCTCTGGCAGCCAGCAAAGGCTCCTCTTTCCACAACTGCTACTTCCTAACGCGGACAGGAAAAATGCACTTTCTCCATGAAACTCTCATTAGTCTGCTGTATAAAGTGTGTTTTTAAAGTTGGTTGTAAACAACGCGGTTCTCCAGGCTCTTCACTACCAGTGCTGCTGCCACGCTAGCACATTCGATAAATGTCATGTTATTGTATGTCTGAAGTTCAAAAAAAAAAAAGGGGGGGGGGGGTGGGGGGTTAGTTGCAATCTGTAATTAAATCCAGCGGGAAGTATTTCCTGAATGGCAGAGACCTTTCACACTCTGTTACCTAATTCTTTACAGGTGATTTTTTTTTTCCTTCCTCCCCCCCCACCCGTTTTCTTTTTTGGCACTGGGAAGTGGTAGTCGCAGCAAAACCGGATGGATTTCAGAGCGAGGAAATGCTCTCTGCCGTCTCATGGTGAAACTGGTAAATGTAATGACTAGTCCTCAGAGTGAGAAAAAGTAATTTCACGTTTATTTTTTCCTCCCCAAGAAGTAAAATGTGATTGAAGGTACTAGAAGATAACGATTTTTATTCCAAAAAACCCTCTTCTGGCTGAAAAAGAGCTCGACGTGGTGCTGTATTTTCCCCTTTTGTGTCAGAAATGAGGAGGGCAGTGTGGGGAAGGGGCAGATGTTCCCCCTGCCTCCACTTTCCAGCCCTTGGGTACCTCCAGCCCCTCGGAGCTGGGGAGTTTCTGACCCGGCCGGGGGCTCTCACCCTGCCACGGCCGCCGTGTAAACCTTCACGCCGGCACAATAGGGAGCAGCCCCAGCACAAGTTGCCCTTTCCCGAGGAGGAGTCTGCCTCTCCCCTCCAACCTGCTTTGCTGGAAGAAGGGCTTTCCCAGGCGAAATAACTTATTGTTACATTGGGAGGAGCCTTTTGTGGTCGGGTTCTCATATCGTTCTTTGAAAAAGTGGCCCTTTTTCCCCCCAACTCCCCAAAGAATAAAGCGATGCAAAGAAATACAAATGGCACAGCAATGACTCGGGCTGTTACATGCAGGTCTGATTTGATATACAAGATCAGTTCCTGTAGTAAAAATCTGCTCTGGTTTCCTTCTAAGCTTTGTGCTGAGCTTCTCGCCTGGTGTTTTGATAATGACTTCTGAAAAGTGAGCGACTCGAGAGTCAGTTAAAACCATATTTCTTCCAGGCAAATAAATGTATAAATGTTCCCCAAACACTCTTGCAAGCAGAAATGTCAGCTAGCTTTCTCCAGATATTTTGATGTCGGTGAAATAACATTTTGTATTGACAAAGATGGAAATTTAAGGTAATGACTTGCTGCAGCAGCCTTCAAAATGGTAGATAAAAATAGAGCAACATTTCCATCCTGTTGATAGAAAAGGTTACTTTAATTTTAAAATGTCTGAATTTTAAAAGTGATTACACTCAGTTCAGCCGTGTCCCTGGCCTCTTGGCAGCATCTCTTGTGCCAGGGTTTTGCCAGCAGACCTTTGAGATGCTGGTTGCCCCAAATGCTGCTCCTCTTGTTTCATGTTGGCCACCCAAACCCCCTGGCACAGGGGTTACTGCAGCTGCCTGGCTTGGATTCTTCAAAGCAAACTTGGGAGTAAACTACCTCTTTGAAATCAACAGCTCCTGGGGAAACCAAGTCATGTGTATTTTTTCATAATAAAAGGTGCAGAAATTCCCTCTTGCCCCCACACCAGCGTTGCCATTCCCTCCATGGCTGTGTCTGGATGGTGCTGCTAAAACAGGACGAGGAGTTTTCAGGTGGGAGAGAACTGTTTTTTATTGCTTCCTGCATGGAAGCCAGGAAAGGTCCCACTCTGGTATTGCCATAGCTGAGATGGAGAGCAGATTTGCCCCTTGAGACGCTGGTGAGTCCTAGAGCTTTGTAAGAATGTGGGAGGAACAGAATGTCAGTGCCAAGCAGGGGAACTACTTAATATTGACCAGTGCATGAGCAAAAGAACAGCTCATTCAAAACATTGATGATGCAGGAGGTCCCTGGGGTGGACTGTCACAGGGTGGGATGCGGACAGACACCAACCCCCTTGCTCTTGTGGCTATGGGATGTTTATAGTGGTGTGCAGGGATAAAACTTGTAGGGTGTGTCATGTCTAAAGGTTATTTCTTGTGTTTCTGCTCCACCATGGTCATGTGCTTTATGGATGGTTGTGAGTCCATCCAAGATTTTGTGTGCTGTTTTGCACTGGAAGTGGCTCGTGTCCTGCAGGAGGCTTTGCCTACAGGCCAGATTGAAGGTCAGATGCAATCAGTGCCATATGCATGGCAAAAAAATGACAGCTGAGATGCTTGATTGAAGGTGTCTTGTCTGGACCTAACCATGGTTTGAGTGCATGGCACTTCCTTCTGGTCACCCAAATGCAGCAGCTTCCCACCCCTTTCCTCAGTGGCTACAAACCAGAGTACCCAACCTCTTTTGTTGTAACCGCAGAGCCCGAAGATCTCAGCTAACAAACACAGGATTAGAAAATACAATCAAGTGGGCCGGGCACATCACTGTTATCTGTTCTTGGCATGAAGTGGAATTGTCATCTGTGCCAAACCTCACATCTTTACACTTTCCTTATCTGTAAATTCCATAATTTACATACAACCCCCAGCATTTTTCCATGTTTATTAGCACTGATTAATAGCAGAAGGCTTCAGCGAGCCCTCCTATTACTCCAACTTGATTACTTTTACAAAGTAGGCTACAGCCCACTTACCCAAAGACGCTTTGCTCGGAAGAATTATCAATGATTAAAACCAAGCTACACTTGTCAAAATAAATTACCCAAGTACATTTTGAGAGGCAGCAGCCTTCCCCTTTATGGCAGTTGCCTGCCTTGCTAATTTGCACCGTGCGGAGCCTTGCGGTGGGACAGCCGTGCTGGTGGAGCCCGAGTGATGCCACGTGGAAGCTTCCTGCCTTGGGAGGAGTTTGTGGAAGTGATTTGGACCATCTTGTGTTTCTTCATACACTACCCGTGTCACATCGGCCGTGGGTGTCATTGAACTTTGTCGGTAGAGGAGGGTAATTTGCTCATCGGTTTGCAGAGCCCAGGTCCCTCAGGATTGTGTCCAGCCCACGTGGTGTCTCCAGCTGCTGGTTTTTGCATGTGGATGTGGGAGTCTTGGACATACATGGAGCTCCCCTTGGCTGAGGTGGCACAGAAGTGCATTTATTTTCATCAGTGGTGTGGAGTGAATTATACTCATGAAATTTGCTCCAGTTCTTCCTCTTTCAGAGGACAGTATGTAAACAAATGCCCAAAATGTCCTACTTTTCTTCCCTGGGGAGACCTTGGCAGAGGCAGGAGACAAGATGCAACGTGGCAAATGCCTTCTGCTCTCTTGTTCTACAGGGCAGAGGAGAAACCATTTTGTGCTGCTGCTGGTCAAGCACCCATCTGTAGGAGACAATGTTGAGGCTTCTAGTGAAAACTCCTTTATGCCAGGGCAGGAGGGAGGTCTGAGTGACAGTGTGCTGCTTGTCTGCCCACCATAGTGCTGGGGCCACAGCTTGTGCAAGGACTGGTGGGACAGGAGCCCGTTCCAGCCTGCTGGGCTCTCTGCAGGCAGCCAAGGGGCTGTGGATGAGCTCTGCCCTACGCGCTTGGGACGATGCTGATGGTAGCCAGAGCAGGTCTGCAAAGGACTCCCTAGAGCAAAACAGTGCTGTGGGTTTGTTCCTGCTATGCACTGTGACTCTGTGTGTAGCTCAAGTGAGGGGTTTCTCTTGGTAAGTGGATAAGGCAGGTAAATATTTGGCCCTAAAGGCAGCACTGGGAGCAGCGGGCTCTAATGTGGGACTTGGTGCCATGTTGCGGATGCCACTTGTGTCTGGGCATGGTACAAGCAGGTACCAAGGAGGACTTGTGCCCTATGGAGAAGCATAAAGCAGCTGGAGACAGCTAGCCAGGGGACAGGGACACAGGAATTCCTCCTGGAGAGCTGTGTTTGGGGGCATCCCTCAGCTCCTGTTATGGGTATAACCAGCTCACTCACTTTGGCTGGCGTGGGATGGTCCCCCTGTGTCTGAGAGCGTGCCCCCTTTCATCCACAGCATGGCTCATCAGAGGGGGGTTTTGGGTGAGCGCTCGTTCTGATTCCTAGACGCAGTGGTGGTGAAATGGAGGTGGGTGTGAAAAGGACCCGCTTCTCATCTGCCAGTGTTGGGGTGTTCCCAGCACTATTCGGGGACAATGCTATAGGCAAAGCAGAACTTTCCAGACCCTGTTGCCTTTTTGGACTAACGTGGGGGAAGATGCATTAACACGTGCAGGTATTAATTATGCTTTCAGTGGCTTTCCCTGGGCATAAGCTGAAATCACCGAGCATCTCATAGCCCAAATGGGGCAGGCAGGAAAGAGGGGGCAAATCTAAACTACCTTCTGATGCTTAAGGATTCAAAGTGGTGGTGAAGGAGGAAGAAGACAAAAGTCACTACTGCCTTACCTGAGGGAATTGGAAAGGGTGTAGGCAGAGAGATATTTTGGCATTTCTTCTTTATGCATGGAGCTGGTAAAATGCTGCGAAGGCTGCCACGGGATAGCAGCAGGCTTGATAAAGGGAGCTTGGCTTTCTGCTGGGGATTAGAGCCTTGCCTGAAATGCTGTTCCTCATTACTGGGCTCGCAGTAGGTGAGGATCTGTTTTCCAACCACCCTAGAAACTTTCTGTCAGGATGGATGGTGTGTCTGTGAGAAAGGCATCTGCTGCAGGCAGTGAATCCTCAGCCGTGGGCTCTTGGGGGACCCGGCGATGGGAAATGGGGAGGGTTCACATCTTGACTTGGTTATGGCAACTCTTGGGCTCTGACTTCCCTTGCTGGAGTGGCGGTGTGAATCCTCAGAGGGAGGAGAGTGGGACAAGCAGCCTCCCATCCCTCTGTGGAGAGGTTCTGCTGGAGGAGCATCCTGGGTTGACCACAAGAAATTAAGTTTCTCATTTTGGCATAAGGCACCTAAAGCAATAGGTGTACCAAGTGTAAATAGAAAGAAATAGCAGATTACAAGTGTTTAGAGGAATGATATTTTATCAGGCAAAATTAAGCCTCTTTTTCAAAAAAAAAAAAAAAAAAGAGCAAAGCAAACAGCAAACAGCATGGGGAATGTGGCAGAGGTAATGCAATAGCTTCATTGAAAAATAAACTGGAATTGGTGGAGATACGACTGCTGCTCTCGGGATTGAAAACTGGCTGGAGGAATGTAAACAAAAGACAACAAGAAACAGGATTTGGCTGGGGGGAGGCTCTGCACTGCTGCAGACCCCTTCTGAGAAGTACCCCCACAGTGGTGCAGGATGGCGAGCAGGGGGTGCCCCATCAGCATCACAAACTATCTGAAAAAGATGGAGGAAGTCTAGAAGTTGGCACAGGACCCCCAAATTCTCAGGAAAGTCCTGGCTATTGCCTGGAAGAAAAGCAGTCCTTCCTGCATGTGCACTGCAGGAGGAAGGCAGGAGAGGAGATGGGAGCCTTTGGGAGCAGTAGACAGGACTTGGAAGTGTGAAGTGATGTTGAGTGTGTGCGAGGGGCAGCTGGAACCCTCCCGAAATACCTGCCCTGGTGAGCCAGCCAGACAGCCAGCCGCACTGGGACCCTTCCTCTCAGCGAGGTGGGATTCCACTGAAATGCCAGTAATGCCCACGAACAACCAGATCAAACAGACCTTTTTTTTTTCCCCCTCCCAAACCCCAGCTATCTATTGGAACCAGATGCACTTTTTTCCACAGGAATTTCCAAGCGGGGAAGCCCAGGCTACCTTGTTGCGATCAGAGAGGTGACAGTCTCCCTCTGAACTTTTGCTTTTTCAGACTTTATTCCTTGTTCTGAGCAAGGTTCACCAGGAATCCTGTCAGAAGTGCTGAGCAGACACTTGTTGAGGAGAGCTGGGCTTGCTTTGAGGTGCTGCAGCCTGACGCCTTGCAAACTTCACCCACCGCCCTTACCAAGACGTTGCAGATTCACAGGCTGGGTTAACTCCACGCTCTCCTTTGTGTACCTTGGTAGCGTTTATTTTTTTTTAATCATGTCGAACGTGTGAGTTTGTTTTCCCTTTTTTTTTTTAATAACATTTATTTCATTTAGAGCTGTTCTGAAGTGATAGACACCTTTCTAGGTAGCGGCGTCTTACACCGTATAAGCCCGTTTATCAAAGGCAGGATTTGCTGCTGTTGTTTTTCTATTAGGGAGGAATTACACTAAGCCTGTAGCAGACATTTTGTGTTACCATGGCAGCCCATATTTCCTACAGGGTTGTGACCTCTAATGACTACAGTGGAAAGCTAGGAAAAATGGGGACTCTTTGAAGATTAGTAAATAAATGCATACTTATGCAAACTATCTGAGAGATGGCTAAACTATAGAGAGGGAACCGAGCGCTGAGTAAATGGCTGTGTAAATACCTGTGTGTCTTTTAAAAATCACCTTTCATTTCACTGGGCTTTTAAAAGGCTGTTTTGTTTCCATCAAAGTGGTGCACGGCTTCTGCATAGGGCCTGTATTATTTTTCACGTAATGAAAAAGAAATACAGAGTTCACCATTTCAGCAAAAGATGTTCCTTACCACCTAAATCATTCTTTTTTTATAGCCTTTTCAAATATTATTGCTGTCGTGATTGAATTTTCAGTGTTCTTTTAGTTCATCATTGCTAGATAAAATAAGGCAGCAGAATGTACTGAACTTTTAAACAGACATCTCAGTGGGAGCTGTCTTTATTCTTTTAAAATAGCTTAGTAAAAAAAAAAAGTCTCTGTTTTTAAAAAGAACAGATTGATTTTTTACGTATGGAATTTAGTAAAAAGGAAAAATCTCACCTATAGAGTAGTACACAGTACTTGTTTCGGAACATTAAAATACCTAAGGAAGTATTTTATAGGGTTTGTTTGTGAATTTTAAATGATCCTGCATTGTACTCTGCAGAGATCTCCTAAATTGTACAAAGGCTCAGCAGACATGCTGGTACTCTGTGCATCTTCAGTTAATGACCCTTTTCATGTAAGCACAGCTGTTGCAATGTAAAAAAAAATAAATTAGCAAAATGTGCCTCTTCTCCCTGCATCTTCCCTTCACTTTTCTGTGGGTTTCAGCATTTTTCCTCTTCAGTCAGTAACTTTCCAGACTCCTGCAGCCCAGATATGTGGTATGAAACTCTTCCATTGATGCTGTCAGCAAAAAAAGGATCAGAACAAGGTCTTACAAAACAAACCCAATGTTAAGTAGATCCTGAATCTCTTCCTTTCCTGTAAGGAGTCCTGAGGTTGACACAATGCTACTGCTCCTTACAACAGAGAT
Source organism: Merops nubicus (assembly GCF_000691845.1). Taxonomy (NCBI): domain Eukaryota; kingdom Metazoa; phylum Chordata; class Aves; order Coraciiformes; family Meropidae; genus Merops; species Merops nubicus. The sequence continues at coordinate 10,049 of NW_008630049.1, read as the reverse complement.
TGTTTTAATCCTTTTCCCTTCCTTTACAGAATAAAACAAGTCCCTTTGCAGGTAAACCCACAGCACTGGCTTTCATGGAAAGGCCCAGAACCCCTTGTCTTGAAGGCACATCTAATGAAGTTTGCAGTGCTGCCAAATGTGAGTCCTCCACCGCAGAGTGGGATGCGCTGGGGATACATCACCCCAGTGCTGAATCTACCAACCATGGGAAATCCTCTTTCTGTGGAAATCATGGGGGATTGAGGACACCACAATGGGCTGGGGAATGGTTTTGTTCTTGTGCCCTGGAAGGCACAAACCCAGTATCTGTAGGGATATTCCCTGCTGCCTACAGACTTGACTCCCAAACGTGTTGGGTGCCAACATAGGATGAGAAAGCCTGGGTGGTTTTGTGACCCACCCTTGCATGGGCATCTAACATTGTAGAGAAAGTCAATGAATGTTTGGGGTGGCTGCTCGGTAGAGACGTGTAATGCTCTTGGGCTGGCTGCTCATAGCTTTTACCATGTCCTAAAGGTCCTTCTCCTGGGAAGCACTCAATAAGCCCCTGTTTTTTCTATTTTAAGCCATCACAAAAGCCATACTGCAAGGTGTGTTGTGGGGAGAATTGTCATCATCCCTGGTGCATGGGAAAGTGATGGAGACTAGAGGCAGATGGAGAAAAAAACCATCAGTTTTGGTGTGGGCTTTGATTTCTCTGCATGTGATTTTGCTTCTTGATATCTGCACTGGCAATACAAACGTGCAGGAACTTTCTAGGGATGTGGGACACTAGATGCCTCCTGGCCTGGTTTGTGTCACTGAACACTCATGTTATTAATCTTGGAATTGGAATATTTGGTTCAAAATGAGAGGCTCCTGCTGTCACTAATCCTACTTTTCTTGCACAACTTCACAACGTGATTATACGCCAGGCTATTTTATGTTCTTCTTTCTTCTCCTCTTAGTAGCTTTGAGTTCTCTGTTAGTGGACAGCAATCCAAAAAGGGCCTCCTGGGGAAGTGCCTTCTTCTCAGGCTCTCCTCCCCTCTCATGTCAGTAATGAACCACTCCCTAGAGCAGGGATGGGGGAGAACAGTCCCTCCTCCCAAACACTTGCCCTCCTTGCCAGGGACAGTCCTGCTCCTCTCACTCTCTGTGTGGCTCTTAAAGCTTTTTGTAGCAACAGAAACACTTCCAACATGAAGGTTTGCTTTCTAACCAGCCTCACCTGAGGTGTGAGGCATGCACAGGTCTGCCCTTTACTTCATCCCAGGTTCTGGAAATCCTGCTGTTGGCTTCCTAGGCTCCCACAGGTCCTGTTCTACTTTTTAAAGCTCAAAAAAAGCCCTGAGAGAGAGACGAAGTGAGTGGCCTCCATCTGTGTGTTGTGGGTCACTTGACTCCACCATGAAGCAACCCTATCCCCCCACCCATTCTTGAATGCATAGTTTCCAGCCCAAACTATTTGACAAATCTTACCCAGACTAGCTCATAGTTTCAGGGTGACCAAAAGCGTGTATCTGGTGAATTTGTGATTCAGCTCAAAACTCTTGCTTTACTGAAGTGCAAACACAGGGGGGAAGCTGGTGGTTAAGGCAGCAGGAAGGAAGAGAGGAGAAGAAAGCTGGTGAGGAATGCTGTGAAGGCTGAACCAGGATTCTGATGTGGGCTGGCAGAGCTCTTTGGAAAGGGGTCTTCCAGGTGGAGGACCTGACCTTCAGCCTGCACGTGCAACTTGGGCACCTCCAAGTGCTGGCTAAGGGGAGACCCCTCCATCCCTGCCAGTGGTCTTGTGAAACTGCTCTGTACTTCCTTTGGTTAATATTTTTATTTCTTTTTGTTTGTTTGTTTGTTTTGTTTTTGTTTTGGAAGGGATTTTTTGCTAGTCCTTGAAAGCAAAATTTTTTTGTCCCTGCTGTTGTGAGGTCAGAGGGACACTTTTGTTAAACGAAATGGAGAGTGTGCACTTCTGAGAAGGAGAGTGGAATGATTTTACATCTGGTGGGGTGGAGCAGCATTAAATTGTTCCTAGTTCTGTAGTGTAGCAGCTGAGCAGACCAGTCTGTGATTTCCCAGGCCACTGTCACTTTGAGCCACTACCATCCTGAGCCACCCTCCACATCTTCCACCTTCCACAGAGCTCCCTGGCTTGCTTGCTGGGCAGCCATGGCTCAGAAACATGGTGGGACTGGCAGGAGAGCAAAGCTAGGACCTTTGGGAAATGCAATGACCTCTGCATGTGATGCTCCTAGTTTCTGCTAGCTGAGAGCTTGCAAACTGAAGTAAACCAGTTGGGTTTTGGCACAACCCTGGCTGAGTAACCCTTGCTGTAGTCAGCTAAGGAAGTCCAAAAGACACCAAAGTTGCACCATTTGCATATGGCTGGGAGAGCCTTTGGGGGCCTAAATTTCTGCCTCTGCTAGGGCAAGATGGATTGCTGGTGGCCTCCTCCAAAAGAGCACTCTGGTATTGCTTGCCTGTCAACCAAACCCATCAGAAAACCTCTTATCAGATCACAGTCATGTTGCCCATGCTGTGTTTGTCCTATCAAAGCTGATGGTCAAGGAGTGGTTCCAAACAGGATTAGAAGTTCACTGAGGAATAGGTGGGCTGGTGGTTTGCAAGGCTAAAATATAAAGAAAAATGGGGGCAAATGATAGCTCCAAACAAGGCTGCCCTCAAATTAAATATTCCTTTTGGCTTCTCCATATGGCTCTGTGGCAGCAAAGGTGATTGGAGCAATTCTGGAAGTCAGCAAACGAGCCACGTTCCTCAGCCCGTATGGAAGAGGCTTTTTTTTTTTAAAAAAAAAAAAAAAGTAAATGTAGTATCCTTTATTGCCCAGAGTACAGAGAAGACCACAGAGCAGCTGTGACAAAGCTTTCTGCTTTCCAAAGTACTGCAGTGATTAAGGAGAGCAAGCCTCTGAACGCCAATGGGAGTTAGGTGCTTCATTGCCATTTCAGCCTTTGAAAATCTCTCTCTGATTTAGCCAAGTAAACTCCTGTGCCAATTATCTTGCAGAAGTTTAAAAAGCTTGTATGAGCCACAGAAAACTCAACATATCCAGGGACTCATGCTGCTGTGAGGACAAATCTATAAATCTCTTTAAAACAAATAAACAAAGGAAATGGATTAAGAATGAGCTTGGAAGCTATCTATCTATCTGAGTATCTCTCTCTATATATAATTCTGTTGTACATATAAAATATGTCTATATATAGAAAATACATGCAAACTGTACCTAGCTTGTATTCCAATTACCTCCACCTTGATCTCAGAGGCAATCAGGGAGAAGGTCTGGCTGGTGGTTCCCCAATCACTACAATCCCCCCATAGTTTTGCATTGATGTTTTGCTAAGAAAAGTTCTCTTTTGGCAAAGGCCCATGGCTTTTAACTGGAATCATGGCTTTTAATTGGAGCTGGGTTATATCTGGCAACCAAACATGCCAGAGGAGACCTGTCTTTGTGGAGGATGGAGAGATTCACCCAGGCCATATGAAAGGACTTCCTTGTGTTGGCTGCACTGTTGCCAGACAAAATACTTCATCAGCCTTCTGACACTGCCATACTGTCCTGTGCTTCCAGAGGTGAGAAGCATTTAAAAAACCCAAACGAAAATGCAATACTTCTGAGAGAAATGTCCTTAGCATTTAGATCCAGCCATCCTCACAGCCGTGGTCAGCCCCTGAGCCCCTTCTCACCTGGGCTCACTCTGGTGCTGAGCCCGTGCTGCCTGGTGCTGCTGCTGGGGGGACTTACCCACTTTTCCTTTTTTTTTAAGACTCATTGGCTTGTCAGGTCTCCCCAGCAGAAAATCAAATATGTCTGTCCAGTGTGCTTTTTATCTAGTTAACTAAACACAAATAACGTGTTCAGCCTCTTCACTTTGAGAGCTTTCAACCCTTTCTCTTTTATCTCTGCCTGCATTGTTCTTTAGCAACCTGACAGTTGCGTATTAAATGGTTTCTCTTTTTCCTTTATCCTCTGCCCATATTTCTCAGTGATTTTTCACTGGGCATCACTTCCCAAAGTGCCTTTGTGTATTCAGAGCTAGGCGATGTTGGGTGTTGGTATGATCTAGACTTCTAAAAAATAGCAGGTACCTGCAGAAGGTGTTTCTTCTTCTCTGGGGCAGTTAACTGAATCTGGTGACTTGAGATTTGTCTCCATCCCTTCTGGAGCGGAGTTCTGGAAAAATGTCATCAAGCTGAAGTGACACATGCTTATTCCCAGCCCATTTTTGGCATATTGTGCTTTCTGCTCCTCTGGCACCAAACCCCCACTGCATGTCTGTGCTGCCTGATGAATGGAGGCAATCTCTTTGAGATTTAAATTGCTTTAACATGGCTTATTAGCTGCTTTGGGGAGTGTTTTTGCCTGCCAGTGCCTGTGACAGTACTGTCCCCATTCACAAAGTCACCTTGTGTACGCTGATACTCCGATCCACATCCTCGGATACACCCAGCAAGACACTGTGGAAGGCATTTCTGGACCTTCACTTTTCAACCTGGGAGTTTTAACCAAAAATGCTGACATTCCTTCTAGACCTTTGTGCCTGGTGCATAGCTCCTTGTTTATTTGCCCAAATTAGGATAAAACTTTCTGCCTGAAATACTTTGAATCTTGAAAACATTTTTTTTTCTCTATTTTACATGTTTTAGTGATGTTATTTTTCTTTGTACATTTGCATCACTGGTCTCCGTGACTTCTCCTGCTGTGTCAGGCTCATTCATTTGAACAGTCATTTTTTGCCATGCATTCTCAGTGAACAGTTGTGCTAGGGATATTGGTTTGCTGCTAAAACTTGAATTTGAACAGAATTAGAAGCAACAGTCAAAAGCAAGAACTTTGTGAAGATCACACTTTCTTCAGCTGTCTCCTAGCACAGAAGCTGCTAACACAAGTACCGCGTAGCTGCGTGTCAAATGTGGACAGAAATATTTGTAGCAATGATGCAAGCTGGAATGATGTTATGGAATTCCTGCTATGCTGAGACACTAAAATATGGTTTAAATTAAAACTGAGGCTAAGCGCATTATTTACTTGATGAGGTTTGTTCCACTCCTTCTCTTGGGATACCTAAAAGCAGGCTGTTATTTCTTCATTTTTTTTTCTTTAATTCCTCTGGGATGACTGATGCCCTCTAAATCAAAATGAGACTCAATATTTGAAATTCACCTTCACTTGGTTGCATTTGGTCATGTAAATCACACAATGATGTTGCTTCTGTTCTTTGAATGGCCATGGATTTTTTCTTATAACAGGAAAGGGCAGGAGGAACCAATGGGAAAGTTCAGCCTCCCAAGGAGATGCCATACAAAGGACAAGGTCTTTAGCAAATGTTGACACTTTGCCCCTTGTTGGGGCAGTGTAGCAGATTCCTAGAAGCATCGTGAGTGCCACAAAAGACTGGTGGTTTGAGAGTTCCTAACTTGAAGGTGGGATCTGGATTTAATTTTCTCTCCTTACAAATGCATGCAATAATTGGGCATTTTTAAGGGCCTCGGGTAGTAAAAAGTATCATTGCATCTCTGTCTGGCTTCTTTAGGAGTTGTTTTTTTTTTTTTAAGGCTGGGATGAGACCTTCTGACTTTCCAGTCTGGTACATGGCACAGCAGAGCCGTAGGCTTCACCCAGAAGACTTCATCAGCTTTGGCTCCGAGAAGAGCCACTGTCTTAAAAGGAATGTGATCCTCAGGGACCAAGTCAACATGACAAATAATTTTGCATGGCCCCTCCAGAAGCTGATTCATGGCTCAGTTGCCCTCCCTTGCAGATGAGCAGCATTTTTCCAGTTTACTGCTGCCCTGACCTTTGGGGCTGAGCTGTTTGTGCAGGATTTCCCAGGCAGAGATGGGTGGGTGGGTGTGCAGGGTGGACCATGGGTGCAGGGAGGCAAGGCAGCTGTGTGCTTTGCTGTGCACAGATGTTTTGCAGTAGGTTCAACATTTCCTGGGTGTTAGGTTCAAGAACTTTGCTGGGTTCACTCTGTTGCACTGTATCTGCAGGAACCATCTCTGGGACTTCCTAATGCTACTGCCCTCGTGTTGTGTCTTGACAAAAAATTGAGGTGTATAAATAGGTCGTGTTGGCAAACTTAGATGCACTGTTCCCATTCTCTCCTAATGGAGAAGTAACACTTTGTGCTGGCTCTTGCAAAGCT
>NW_008630049.1:0-3869 GCF_000691845.1 Merops nubicus | reverse complement strand
GGAAGCACTGCCAGCGTGAAGGGATTTTATGGACAAGCATCCTTAAATGGACAAGCAGCCTTATATTATATTTCACATTTTTCTCAGCCCAGAGATGGTGCCAGTTTCTGCCTGTGTGGAGCCATTGTGCAGTGATGTTTGAGAACTTGCTGTGCTGAATATCTCCCTGGTGCACTATTAGGCTCTATTTTGGATGGTACTGCATGTCCTCCTTCACTTTCTGGGCTCAGAACAAACACGGAAAAAAATATGGCTTTCTTCTGCATCTAGTTGGAGAAAAAAGTTCAACAGGTTTGACGTGAAATTGCTGGACTATTGAAAAGAAAGTAGGAGATTTTGCCAGATCATATGGCTTGTAAAAAGAAAATATTGCTGTCTTTCCTGCAGTCATAGGATGGAGAGAAGGCAATCCAAGCTGTAAATAAGCTACGACTAACCTGGGGTATAAGTGGGACTTGACACATAAGGACTCCCCGTTTCTGGCCAAGCTCAAGCCCTGGCAGAGACTCCAAACCAAACCTGCTGGGAAAGTCTGGCTGGAGATTTCAGCACGGGCCCTGCCGTAGCAAACCACAGGCTCTTTGCTCTATTTATCTGAGAGCTAGAGAAGGTCACTTGGGAGCATACAAAATGCCTGGCCAATGTATTTTCTGAGCAGAGGAAGGGCTGAGATTTGAGGCTGAGCTCTGCTGCTGCTGGTGGAGTTTGAGTTCCCTTGACCCCCTGCACCCTGAGCAAGGCAGCATCCCCCAGCCCCACAGTGCTCCATTCCCAGGCAGACCGCATCACACCAGGGAGACCTCCCTCCTGAGAACTCTGCCCAAAACACCAGTGTTAGCTGTGCTGAAGTGGGAACCCAAGAAGCACCAGAATCTCTTGCTTAGGGTGAGTGTTGTTGTGGTTTTATGAAGGGATGGAGCTGCAGCTGCTGGTGGTGGTGAGCATGGAAGGGGCCATGTCCATGGTCCATGTCTATCTGCCCTCAGCAGCCCTCCACCAGTAGCTAGACTGAAAACTTAGAATTTATGTTCTAAATCATCTAGGCTGAAGTGTATATATTTCCTTCACCTGCCAATGATGTTTCTAAGCCTATGATTGCTAATTACTGGTTAATAATGAAACTCTCTGAATTAGGTCAGAATAGCATTTCTTTTTTCTTTCCTTCCTCTCTTTTCATGCAGTAGCATGCACTGCAGGGCTCTCTCCTGCCCACACTGCTTGTAGCAAAGGTGACAAACCCACACTTTGAACAGTGTGGAAGTGTTTGTTGTGGAGGGCAAATCTGCACCAAGGGACAACAGGCCTGATTGCAAGTAACTTAATCTGGAACAAATTCAGAATTATCATCACTGAGGCCAGGAAGAAGAAAAAGAAATAGAAATTTTTTTTCCTGCTAAACTAAAAGTTGTTTCTGGACTTGACAATTTTGCAAGGAGATACATTTGTAATTCTACCTGGAAGCCAAAGAAGAAGTTACTGTGTGTGCATCATCAAACCCAAAGCTGCAGAAAAAGGAATTGCCAAGATCAAGAAAAATGAATATCAAAGAAACATAAAGGTTATGCCCAGGGGTCCTGTTCGAGGTCAGAATATTTGTTCTTTGGGTGCAGGGCACAGCTGCTCTTCTCCCCTCTGCCCACAGCTCCCTGGGCTGGGTCCTGGGGCAGAGCCATCGCTGCTCCTGCCAGGGCAGCAAGGGCAGGAGACCCAGCACAGAGCTCAGCACAGCCCAGGAGGAATGTTTTGCCCCAGATATAAAGGAGGCAAGATTTAAAACAAAGCCTTCTTTTTTTTTTTTTTGGTAGGTTGACAAGAACTCTGTATTGATGAGTTCCAGGATGCAAACTGGTTGTGGGGAGCAGGAAGACATGGGTATTTTTTTTCTAGAACACTTATTTATCTTCCACAAGCTTGCACCATTCACTGTTTTCCATGGACGGAGATTTTAAGTCCATAAAGGTTCTGTACTAGCTGGTTCTCTGTGACTTTCCATGTGGGAGGAAAAGTGTCCATCTCTGGACTGATGGAGGCCAGTTCACATAATTGACTGAACATTGAGAAGTCACAGGTTGACCTGACAACTCTGCCTAATAGCCATCCTCATTAGATGTCCTTCATGTTCTCCCAGCGTGGTCAACCAGAGTTTTGATGACGAATCTCAGACCGGGCTGAAGCAACACAGAGCTCCCCTGACAACCCTGTTCTACTGTGGGCTCCAGAGCAGAGGAACTGCATCCGAGATATCTTCATCTCTTCCTTAATCTGTGCTTGGGCAGAGGCTGAGCTTTGCAGAAGATGCCTAAAGTGGACAATCATTGCTATCAGGGGTTTCTACCAAGCCTAGCAACAGCCTCCTTTCTGACCAGAGTCCCACTTTGTCCTTCACTGTGCTGAGCACAGGTCTTGGTGGGTCACCTGGAATTATTTGCAAGGAGGGATCTATGAGAGCTTCTTCTGGACAGCATGATCACTGTTTCCTGTCTCTACTACATCTGGACGTGTCTTGTGGGAATCACAAAGGGGAGTGTCGGAGAGCCTTGGATCTATTTTTGCACTTGAACACAACAGCAGAAGCAATGGTGTGTCATGGAGATGCCAAATCTACTTTGACCTGCTTGAAAGTCACCCATCTAGTTGAGGACCTAAGGAAGGGACTCTCTCAGGGAACCATAAGGGACAAACATTCTTCTGTTCTCACTGGAAAGCTGTAAGGCAGCTTTTCTCCATCTGCCAAACTACTTTCTTTATGAAGAGAGGAGCTGTGGGAGTGAAAGCAGCAGCAAAACAAGGAAGGAGGCCGTGGAAAAGAATGGAAACCAGGCAGTCCCTGAGGTTCTGGTGCAGGATGTGTCTGCATGGGTGGGCCCAGAGAGATATCAGTGGTCTCTAGGGGCAAACCGAGATCACACCAGAAGTCACCATCACTTCCAGAAGTTGTGAGAACTCCACAGAGGTAACACCTTCTCTAAATTTCTTTACACTTTGGCCAAGGCAGCCTAAGGTCTGAGCCTCCTCCCTTCGTTGGGTATTTATGAGATGCTCTCCCGGGTAGTCTGGCTGAGTTCAAAGGCACTGCTGCAGTTGCCTAGGTAAGACTTATTCTCAGGAGTAAACCTCCACAGGATCAGGCCCCAGGTGTGCATGAGAACATATTTACACTTTATTTCTTTTTTAAATGCTTGCAGTTTAAGCCTGCAGGTGCATTCACTCAACAAATCCTGCTTGCTAATGTTTTCTTGGCAAAAGCTCTCTCGGAAGGGGAAAAAAGCACCCCCCAAAAGCACTGAAATGGATGGCTGCCACAATAAAAAGGATCACCTGGAAGGCAACATCTTCAGCCAGAGCTGTCCCGAGAGCCCTGTTTCTGTCCTAGCACAAGATAAAAGCCCCCACGGACAGACACGCTCTGGCTGTGCCTGTGAAAGGGAAAAAAGCCTGGGTCTGCTGGATCAAAAGGGACTTGAATCTCTCAGCAGCAGCCTCTGAAACCAACCTTGCTCGTCCTCCAGTGCTGGCACTGTGTCACATGCAGCTCCCTGCAATTACTGCCCCACCTCCCTTGCCATCCACCCAGGGCTGGAGCTCCCTGGGGCTGTGTCGTGTTTGCTGTCCCTCTGCTCCTGCACAGCGGGGACCTGCTGCCCTGGGCACCCTCCACCTCACCCCAGTGGCACTTAATCCCAGAACGGGGATTTAGGGAGGCCGCTTTTCACGCGTGGGCAGACACGGACAGGGCTCCCAGGGGTCAGTGGGACCAGCACGGCACCCCCCAGCCCCCTGGCGTGGCAGGGCAGGATACGGCCGGGTTCAGCCTCACTCAGCGCCTGTTGTGATAGCACAAGGCTTTTAAACTAAAAGAGGGCAGATTT
>NW_008630048.1:38467-38766 GCF_000691845.1 Merops nubicus | reverse complement strand
GGAGCAGCTGAGGGTGTCGGGCTGCTCCCTGTGACCAGCGCTGCAGCAGCGGGTGTCACGCTGGAAGGGAAGAGAGGCCACCATCTGTCGCTGGCCTGGGGACAGGTGGAAGAGGAGCCGAGGCCTCTCAAGAAGGAAACCCTCCCAGCTGCCCTGGCTGAGGCCTCCCTGCCCAGCTCACCTCTGCTGCTGAGCACTCGCTTCCGGGGTACCCCGGCTGCCCGGGCCAGGGACAATCCTCCAACGGCTCTGGGCTCAGGCACGGGGAGCCACAACCAGGAAATCCCCGCGCAGGACCC
>NW_008630048.1:0-38359 GCF_000691845.1 Merops nubicus | reverse complement strand
CAGACGCCTGGTCACAGCCCTTCGCTCGGCAATGTCATAGGGCATGGCCTGGAGGGGTCACCGTGGCACGGGCACCGCCCATGGCCCAGCCCTGCTGGGCAGCCCTCTGGGCTCCCCCGATAGCCGACGGCTCACTCATGGGCATTCTCTTGCACCTCGAGGGCCACTCCAGTTTTCCCAAAAGCACTGTGATCTCCTCCTATAGGTAACGTTCTCGTCGTACCACAAATAATGTTTCCGAAAGGTTGGAATCACACTTTTTGCAACCTTCTTGTGGCTGATCTTCAGAGACAGCTCTTCATTCATCCATTTTTTGACACATAGGGCAACCAACGCTTTTACAGGTCCTTTGAAATTACTGTGTAGAGAGATACCAGTGGCACGCTGTTGGGATTATTGCAATAATCTTGAGCATCTTTACCCACTAGAGTGACGGGACAGCGTGCACTCTCAAGACTTAGGGAGGATCTAATTATTGTGTATAAATATATGCGGGTGGGTGTCAGGAAGGAAGGGGCAACCACTTCCTCACTTATGCCCTGAGATAGGACACGGGGTAATGGTCACAAGCTGGAGCACAAGAAGTTCTTCCTCAACATGAGGAAGAACTTCTTTACTGTAAGGGTTCAAGAGCACTGAACAGGCTCCCCAGGGGGGTTGTGGAGTCTCCTACCTTGGAGACTTTTAAGACCCATCTGGATGCGTTCCTGTGTGACCTGCCCTAGACTAGATGGTCCTGCTCTGGCAGGGGGGTTGGACTCGATGATCTCTGGAGGTCCCTTCAAACCCCTGACATTCTGTGATCTTGTGATTCTGAGATTTTAGTCAAATAAGTCAGGCTGTCAGCTCAATGACCTAAGTCCACGTATCTGCATCCCTCTGCCTTCTCTCAGCCTGAAAGCGTGATGTTCCCTGGCAGCAGGTGGCTGCCCCTCGCCTCACTGCAGCAGGATTTATCTCAACTTGTCTGTCACACTCTTAAATCAACTGGCAGCTGTGTAGGTGGCTAAAGGAACAGAAGCACAAAAGCAAAAAAGAAATAGCTTCCCGTAGTACTTAACTATTTTACATTTGAGAATGAGATAAGAGAATGGCTCAATTTTGCTTTCCCTCTGAGAAAGGGCTGGAAGTCAGCTGGTGATGCTGGGTAGGAGAAAATAGAAGTGCTACCTCAGACAGCAACACTGCTGTGAATATTCAGGAACTAATGGCTCTATTCAGTAGGCACCGTGTGAGTCTGTGCAAGGCAGGGAGCAGGCAGAGGTTAGAAGGGATATGTGCTCATGCATGTTTATAGATGAGGCACGTTTAGATAGATACAGTGGTGATGAATGAATTATAAAGGAAGAGAGAAAGGGAGAAAGAGCATTGCAGAAGAGAAAACAGAAGCAAATAAAGAACCTTCATTTGCTGGTGACACCAAGCTCTGTGGTGTGGTTGGCAAACTGGAGGGAAGGGATGCCAGCCTGAAAGACCTGGACAGACTTGAGAGGTGGGCCTGTGCTAACCTCAGGAAGTTCAATAAGGCCAAGTGCAAGGTCCTGAACATGAGTCAGGGCAATCCCAAGCATAAGCACAGGCTGGGGAGAATGGGTTGACAGCAGCCCTGAGGAGAAGGACTTGGGGGTGCTTGTTGAGAAGAAGATAAACATGAGCTGGCAATGTGAGCTGGCAGCCCACAAAAAGAACCATATTCTGGACTGCATCCAAAGAAACGTGATCAGCAGGTCAGGGGAGGTGATTCTCCCCCTCTACTCCACTCTCATGAGACCCCACCTGGAGTACTGCATCCAGTTCTGGGGCCCCAACACAAGAAGTGCATGGACCTGTTGGATAGAGTCCAGAGGAGGGCTGTGAAGATGATTAGAGGGCTGGAACACCTCTCCTATGAAGACAGACTGAGAGAGTTGGGGTTGTTCAGCTTGGAGAAGAGAAGGCTCTGGGGAGACTTTCCAGTACTTAAAAGACACCTACAGGAAAGACAAGGAGGGAGTGTAGTGATAGGATGAGGAGTAACAGTTTTAAACTGAAAGAGAGTAGACTTAGATGAAGTTCTTCACTGTCAAGGTGCTGAGACACTGGTTCCTATGAAGACAGACTGAGAGAGTTGGGGTTGTTCAGCTTGGAGAAGAGAAGGCTCTGGGGAGACTTTCCAGTACTTAAAAGACACCTACAGGAAAGACAAGGAGGGAGTGTAGTGATAGGATGAGGAGTAACAGTTTTAAACTGAAAGAGAGTAGACTTAGATGAAGTTCTTCACTGTCAAGGTGGTGAGACACTTGTACAGGTTGCCCAGAGAAGCTGTGGATGTCCCATCCCTGGAAGTGTTCAAGGACAGGTTGGATGGGGCTTTGAGCAACCTGGTCTAGTGGGAGGTGTCCCTGCCCATGGCAGGGGGCTCAGAACTAGATGATCATTAAGCTCCCTTAGAACCCAAACCATTCTATAATTCTATGATTCTAACTTAAAATGATGAACATTTGGCACCAAATAACCATAACGGTGTAGAAATACAGATGGGAAGAAGGTGGTCACTTGTAGTCTTCTCTCTGTCAGTGAAGGCATTGATATTGACAAATTAGCATTGAATTATCAAAAATTAGGTCTAGCAGGGCATAATTTAATAATGTAGTAGCCTAATTCCCTGTCTCTAGGTCATTCTCTCCAGATGTTTACTCATCCCATTTATAAAGCCTTCTGGGATAGAGTCCACATTTAACTCAGGCAATTTATTCCAGCATTTCTCAATGCTTACTGTCAGCATTTCCTTTCCTGTTGTCTAATCCAATACTCCCTTGTTGCAGTAACACTTCTTATTTCATTGCATGTTCATGAGGAACAAGGAGAACAGATTATTCCCTCTCTTCTTCCAACTTTTCCACTGTGACACTGTTATAGTAGCTTTCCTGTGCTAGATGATCTCTCTCCTCTCAGTTTTTCATCCTAAATAGTGGTGATGAATCCTCTTGCTTGACATCATGGTAACTTACCCCATCCTTCACATAGCTTTTCTTTTAATATAGTCATTCTTGTCTTCCTGAGGTCTATACTAACTGCCACTCATAAAAGTCTTTGCCAGTTTTACTAACTGGGTGTACTATGAAATTTTAGACTTTCCTTTGCCTCAGTTTCTGTCTGCAGAACACAGGCAATGATTATTTCTTTTCCACAAAACATCCTTCACCCATGCAGCTCACTTTCCTTGTACCAAATCAGAGTCAAGACTATAACAGAGCAAAATTAGAGTAGACCCATGAGGTCCCATTTGATTGCTCACAAACAAGCACCTAATGCCTTTTGACATGATATCAACATAACCTTCCTAGCTTCAAGCTCATGGGCTAAAATACTCCTGTACATTGTTTGTCATATCAGTTGACTCTGAACAAGCCTCAGGTACACTGGGGTTACTAAAATGCCACTAAATTCCTCTATTTAAGCAACCATATTGCATTCACAGTTTGAAATTATAGCACCAAAGGTTCTTACAGGTTATTTCTTAGTTGTCTGTTGTGCATTTTTATGTTCTCCCTTTAAAACACACAAGCTGTGTGCCCTATGTACATAAAATTTGCTCCTTTCACCTTTGTAATGCTCATGCTGCATAATTCTTGTGCACTGGGATGTCGTGGAACAATGGTTTATCCTTCACTTTATTTATCTGAGGCACCTGACACAGTGGGGTTAGATTTAGTAGATGCCACCCCCAGAGGTCAAACACCTCTCACAAAAACTCTCACTTCTAGGCAAGCCCATGTCTTGCTCTGCATTGAAGCATATTCTTCAGCTTGTGCTTGGGCTCCCAATTCCCCTCCCTCTTGACTTTCTCCTTCATTTTAGTATTTTATTCTTTCCTTGATAAATCAAGAAACTTTCCCATTGCATTGCACTGAGCCCTTATCAAGAGGCTTTATAAATAACAATAATGACCATGCAAAAGATGCAGTTCAGTTAAGAGTCTAATGACTACAGGGATTAGAACTGCTGTGTATTTTTATGGGTGTAATATGTCGTTTCTGTTCTGTTGCCATAATGAAAATAACAAATTAACAGAAGCATTATGCAAATTATACATTAAAAATGTCATGTTTATTAGTCTATCTTAGCAAAAGAAAAGCTACAGCAATAGCAATGTTAACTGCTTAATAACCACATTTTTTAAACAGAAGAAACTCAACCCAGCAAGGTTTGGCTTAGCTTTAGGGTAATTTCCAGTGACTTCAGTGGCAATGTTTGCATGCTCAGAGGAAAACATATGTTTAAATACATTTCTGGAGCACAGGATGATAGAATCAGTTTCAATTCAAGGATATTTATCTCAACAACATATCTTTGGAACAAATCCTTCACAAAACATGCTTCTCTTTGCTCCTGCAAAGCAGATGTGCACAGCTTTTACCTGGAGTTCCTTAAAGCTTTGCCATTAATTCAGAAACAACTACAAATATTTACCCAAGCATCAACTTTATTATGTTTTCTGCAGAAAATAGTCCTGCTCTGTGCTCTTTGACGTTAAGGGACATGGGGAATTTCTTTTCCAGCATACACTGAACTTAATTTTGCTCCTAACCAGGAGGCAGTTTATTGAAAATCCAGCAGTGATTGTTTTCTAACAGCCTTCAGTGATTAACACTTAGTCCTAAGAATTTCTTTGTCCTTGTTTAAAGAACTTGTTATTCACAGGAGAAGAAAAGGCTTAACAATAATCAGGAGATTCACACTTTGCTTTTGTTTATTAAATGCCAAATGAGTAATATAATTCAGTTAAGAGATTTCCATAATATGCCATACTATTGAAATTCAAGAGACAATCAAAAGGCAAAAGGAAATTAATTTTCTGTTTCATAGTAATTTTAAAAACCTCAATAGTTCTAGGAATTGTATATTTTTTGCAACACAGTCCCCTCATGTTGGATTTACAGTCAAAGAGCAGAGACATGCTGGGAAACCACAGGCTAGAGAGGATGAAAGGGACAGTGTCTTGTCCCCATTGGGACAGAAGGAGAAGTCAGAATGAGTGTCACTGTTTAAAGGCTTCCACAGCCCTGCCTCACTGCCTGAATCACATCAACCTTTCTATGTTCATGGCTGTGCAAATCTCACATCTCCTTGGGGCTCCTTTTGGCAGCAGTGTGGACCTACGAGCTGTCTGTACATACCCAAGGAGAGCAGATGCTCTGAGCTCAAAGATCAATTTCAAAAACAATAATGCACATAATTAAAAAGAGAGAGGAGAAAGGGAAATAGCCATCAGACAAGTTCAAACACAAGCCAAACTAATCACGAGTTGAAAGAAATACGTTTATTTCACAGTTACTGTATTGGGATAAATATGTGAAGTCATTTTCACAGGAGTTTAAAACACAATAACAATAAATGTGAAGCTCGTAGAAACTTGAGATTCCCATTCTGTGGAAATTATGACATCTTCAGAATAGATTTGTTATACTGAAATGAAACAAAGCCAGTTTTTGACATTTCTCACAAAATTTAATTGCCTGAAACATTCCTTAATTGTTTCAGCTCAATCAAGGCATTCCATTTTGCTTTGATGCATTGGAATATTTCTAGCTCATTTCATTACTGAAATTCAGCCTATACATATAGAAAAACTCTCTTTTCAAAATTAGGATTTGATTATACTTCTTAAATTAAAATGTAAAGTCAAATGAACATACAATGGTATTCTAAAAAACTGGCATTCTAACTGTACTGGTAATTAGAAGTTAAGCTGGTTGTCACTGGCAATCTGAACACTTAGTGACCATTTGTCCCCAGCTTCCTAATTGGTAATTGCAAAACCAAGCACTGTCTATTTATCAAAGCATCTCAGAATTTTCTGAGTTGGAAAAGACCTTTGAGATCATGGAGTCCAACCATTAACCTAATGCTGCCCAGTCCAGTCCATGTTGTTGATTATTTCCAGTTCATATAACATAGTCAGGAGACCACATTTAGGTCAGGAACCCAAGTCCCCTGTAGGGCTCAGGAGATGCTTGCATGTAATAGAATTCCATTAAAGACACCAGCTAGAAAGAAGAGTCATACAGGACTGGTTAAGAAAATTAAAGTCAGGAATAATATTATACAAGATTTTCTGAAATGAGAAATCAGGTTGAGAAGAATATTCTGTATGTGAATTGTAAAGGCTTTTATTGTCCAAGGGTAAGATTAAGATCCATATTTCAGCACTTAAATGTTAGTATCTACATAGTAGTGTCTGTTACATGTGCACCAGTGGCAAACATCAAAGGAGCCGAGTAACCAATTCAGTTCTTCCTGAAAGGGGTGCATATAATGAGAGTAAACTACCTAAATGTGAGTGTTTATTGCCATCCAAGACACCCCAAGTATCCAAAGTATCATCCTGACATGGAAAGCCTCTATGGATTTGGCCTTCTGGACACTCCACCTCTGCTGCCTTCACATCAGTGCTAATGACACAGGGTTGGACAATGAAACACTTGTCATGTCTCTGAGGAGCTGGGGTGCAGAGGATGAGGTACACTACACCCAATGTACCTCCCTGCTAACCAGAAGAAGAGTTCCCTCTTCCTGTGCCTTTCAAAGTACACAAACAGTAGGAGTATACATTGAGTCCTCAGCCAGAGCCACCCAATCCTCTATGGACACTAGCTTTGAAACTCCCACCTCAGACACATCTCCAAAGAGAATATTCCTAACGAGGATTTCTGCAAGACAGGACCAATAAAAGGGGTAGGAGGTTTACCAAACTTTCTTACCACTTATTGTCGAGCAAAAGCTCAAGATGATTTAACAGCATCAGACTACTGGGGGGAAAAGGAAGTGGGCAGGTTGGAAGAGAGAAAAAGACATTGTATTTTTGCTCTCCCAATAGTGATCAGTGCTTCGATGTGTGGAGGAGGAAAAGAGGAACTTACTTTCTTTGCCAGAGAAAGAGAAATGAAGAAGAGAGAGAATATATCACTCTGAACTCTGACCAAGGTAAAAAAATCATGGGTTTGAACTGAAATAAGGGAATTTAGGCTGGGCACAGGGAAAAAAAATGAAATCCCCTAGAAGCCACCTTTCTAAAGGGAGTATAAAGGAAGTCTGGGATAGACAGGCCAGGGGTGGGACACGCACACCTAAAAACATTGCATGTTCTCAAAAGCAGTCCAAACATCCACCATGGAACAAATGGAATAACCCAGAATAGTTGATCCTGTGCATTTCATCAGTCCCTTCCAGCTCTGTTTTCTCTGATTGTCTGAAAGACATAGGAAGGGAAAGGCCTGAATAAGTATTCAGGACATGTTAGTTTTACTGTGGCTAATTTTGATTCAGAAGCAAACAGGTAAAGATTTTCTTAGAAGGGTTTCCATCCAGAGAACCATGTTCCCTTGGATAACCCCAGTTCCTTAGGTGGCTTATTATGCCCCTGGGATTTTTACCACGTCCTGGGGGTGACAAGTGAAGAGCAAATAATTTCTGCCCACCAATGCTGCTCCCACAAAGCTTCATTTGATGCTTCTGATCTCTGGGAAGGGGAGAAGAAAGAAATCCAACCCTGATGAGTATCAGCTTGCCAACTCTGTTGCTGAACCAATGCATTATTCATGCATTTGTGACAGAGAGCAGTGAGTCTAATGTGCACAAATGAGCTCAGAACTGTCGGGTTATTGCTGGGGACTGAGGATGTTCTGCTGTGGCTGCACAGCTCTTTGTGCTGGTGGCTGGTGCTGTGCCAATAATCTTATGTAAAATGCAATCCCACCATGTAAAGACTATCAGTGCCTTTTGTTTGCATTGCTTTTTGGTTTGCAGATCCTGTCATCTCTTCCCATTGGTGATATTTACCAGTTGCTATTGGAAGACCTTAATGAGCTGAAAAATTGTTAGCCAATCTCTCTCCAGAAACTCCTGGTAAAGCAATTATTTCACATTATCCCTTATGCTGTTAGAATCAAACAGACTGAGACACAATGGGCTACAAGTACTTTTTTTTTTAACTGGCAGTGACAATAAAGACATTTATTCAGCACTATAACACCAGCAAGCAATTGTGCATACCACAAGAGCAAACCACAGAATCATCAGATCACAGACACTGAAGAGACTGAAAGACTCATCTCACTGATTTTGCCAAAATGCAAGAATAAGGGAGAATTCTTTTAATAAAAAATTCTATTCCTTGGGTTGTTAAGAATAACAAAACCCTGTAGTTAAGCACCAGAAACACATAGCAGGGTTGGACCCTCTTCAAATGGCCAAGGATAGTTACCATGGGGAGGGTACTCTGCAGCTTTAACCATCAAGGCTTGGTGGGACATTAGTCAGTTAAACTTTTTAATCAACTTTTAAACAAAAATTGATGTTATAAAAAAAGAGCATAACAAGTCTTGTTTCAAAAACTCTAAACAAAGCCTTCATCTTTTTCTGAAATTGAATTTTAAAGATACCGGTGCTTATCACTTATCAAAAAAGACCCTTTCACAGCCTTTTATTTACCAAAAGCATTCATCTGAGACAGGAGGCACTTGGGAAAATTTACTATTTGATCCAAAGTGAGAGATTCAAACCTCATTTCATCCAAAGCATTAGGGTGCATGCCGTTACACAATAACCCCCTCCATGTGTAGTGCCCAGACCATCTTCAATGTCTACTACTCTTCCCTCTAGCATCAAAATATCAGCTGTGTCCAGACTCTGAATGACCCATTTTGCTTCTTCAAGCAATCACTTGGGCACTTAGAGAAGAACTTCATACAAGACTCCCAGTTTCCCATTCTGCAGACATGCAAGGATTGAAATGGACCCTCTCAGGAAGAACCTGAGGTTTATTCACAGGAGCACGTGTCTGAAATCACTCTCACCTTGTGATGACCTCATAGACTAGGAAACAGATTTGAATGGTTGTGTTGGCCACATCCAATTAGCTGATTGCTCACAAGCACTAAATTGAAACTCCGGGAGGTTACAAAGACATTGACAAGTATGGCCAGCCTGGATTTGAATGGTTGTGTTGGCCACATCCATTTAGCTGACTGTTCACAAGCACTCAATTGAAACTCAGGGAAGTTACAAAGACATTGACAGGTATGGCCAGCCTGTGCTTTTTCAATAATGATAGAACCCACCAGACTAAACCCACTTGCTTCCCAGTGGCAGAGGGATGGCACTAATGCTCCAGGCTGGAGAAAGGAATTGTCTGTTTGTCAGTAAATGTTGGACCATAACCAACAGGAGCATGTAAAATGATTCTGCACTGGTACAACTTGGAGCTTTATGAGCAAGGAGTCAGGAATAAATCTTACTATCTGTGGCACTTGTCTGGCCATTTTGGAGTACAGAGCATCTGCAATATGAAGGCAGCAGTCTCATGAGCCCACCTGTGATTTCACTGCAGTTGGTGTTGACTGAGAAGCTTTAATATTTCCCAGATAGACTTCACATCCTAAATGACGATGGAAACACATCGAAGGACCTCCAAGAGCTAGCTCAGGCTTTGTCCAAGCACCATAAATCTGTTACAAAAAGATGTGTTGGGAGAGAAACTCTGTAGTGAATATTCGTGTTAAGAAGGGCAAGCATCTCTTCCCATCACATCTGCCAGGGCACAAACCTAAAATCATCAGAAGCTTCCCTACAGAAACATAAAGCAAAAGTAGTATTTCTTCAGCCAGCACAATTCTGACTGCATTGATTTCCACTAAGACTGTTTGAAGACTTGCCCCATAACTCATAAATGTTGAACCAGAAGATGCTGCCATTGTTTTACAGGAAGATTTCTTACCCTACATATAGTGTCACTGAAGTAATAAATTTCCTGTGGAGTAATATGAGGTTTGTTTTAACTTAAAACTCCCTGCAATATAGTTCTCTATGCTGGAGCTGTAAAGGCCACTAAGAACTTTGATTGTGCAAATCATAATACATTAGGGTGACACATTAAGATTCTTTCCCCTTTGTTTAGTTTCAGTGTGCCTAGTGCAAGGAGCTATGCAAATCATACAAAGATCACAGTATGATGTAATTATGCAAAGTGAGCCTTTGTGTGCAAAAAAAGGAGTTTTATCTCTTTAGTTCAATAAAAAGAAAGTTATGGAGTCTAAAATGATATTTTAATTTTCTATGAAGGGAAAAGATAGTGTCTAACAGGTGCTTTCAGTTTGGCAGAACACTGAGGAAGAATTTTAAAGTGGTTGTACCAGGATCATTTGGCTTCCCATGTCTCTGTCTAGGAGTTGTCCATAGTGGATGGGTAGGGAAGAGTATCTACTAAACAGCTAGGAAATTAAAGTTGGCAATTTAGAGGGAAATTAAGACTTTTAATTGCAAGCATAGTGTAACACCAAAGCTTACTAAAATTGCAGTGGATTCTTCATTACTGACCAGGGGGGAAGTGGTTTCCTTAAATTTTAAACAAAGTTCAAACAAAGAATTCCAAGAAAACTCCTGGTTTCTTATCTATAGGAAATCAAACAAAATAGTTTTAGTTGTTCTCTCTGGCTGTATGCTGTGAGACTTTGTCACTGATAGAAGCTCTGGACTGGTCAGGATCAGCCTCTGCACTGCTGTGTCTTCCCTCTGACTTGCAAGAAGGGAGGGAAGAAGTGTGCCATGAAATTTTGCAGGTGGCTGAGCAATGGCAGCTCATGCTCCCTGCAGAAATGGGCAAGTAAAAACAAACTAACCAAACCAGATGGAATATTATAGTATTGTATCTAGGATGGCAAAATCTGATAAACCAAATGCAAGCAAGCAGAGAACTCCATGTTCCCAAAGCTAGAAGTATCATCTACTTCATCTCCTACTTGTACAAGATCACTCTCAATGGCACAGCAGCTGACTTATTTAGAGATTTATCTGGATATTGCCAGATACCTTTTATCATGCACAGACATTTCACTCGGCCCCAAAACAAAGATAATTTCAAATCACAGCAGTCTAGTTCCCATTAATTTGTCCAGGTTTTGTCATAATAACATTAATCCTGATGAGCTAATGTATGGTATTAAGATGATCACAATTTTATGCTATTCTTGTTGCTACTCAGTGCTCAGTAAACTCAACTTTTGTTATCAAAGCACACTTTAAGTAAACAATCCCACGCTTATAAGGCTCTTTGAACACCATGTCAAGCATTAAATGGAGTTGTTATTAAGCTAGGATCCAACAATTCTGATGATGAAGCTGAGAATCTCCACGCTGCAGCAAGCTGAAAGCAGAAGTAATTTAATAAGTGTCACTGTGTCTTAGATCACAGTGGAAAAGATCAGCTGGCTTTGACAGAGAGAGTCCAGTGTTATTATACCCATGAAAGTGAGAGCAAAAAGAAGCCCTGTGAGTATTGCTGATGTGCTTAGAAGTACAGGAAAGTCCCATTCATAGGCAGCATCCCTACAGACATCCAGCCTTCAGAGGGCACTCTGACTTCCCCATCATCACATCCCTCTGGGAGACTGGGGATTAGCATGCTCATTAGAAAGATGAAGGAGGAGCAGCAGACATTGGTAGATAAATGACTTTACAGTACAACAGATTCACTGGGGCTAGAAGGGTCCTCTGGACATCATTTGGTCCAACCACCCACTCAAAGCAGGGTCAGCGAGAGGAGGGTGCTCAGGGCCATCTCTTGGCTGCCTAAATGTAAGCAGCTACTGCCATTTGAGACACTTTGGTGTGCAGGACATCTGTACAGGACTGACAGCTGTGGCAGAAAACCTACTGATGATGCAAACCCTTCTGAAGAAGCACCTGAAGGCCAAGAAAGATGCTCAAGGTGTCTCAGATGGCATGAGACAGCTGTGTATGGAGCCTTTAATGATCATTTACAGTCAAGCAGGAACAGTCTTCATGGAAAAATGGGGCCCTGGCAATCATAAATATGCATTAATGGAGAAAATATTGCTTTTGATTTTACCCTGGATTTTGTTCCAACAAACAGCATTAGGTTCTCCTCTACAAACTGAAAGGATAGGACTCAAAATAATCAGAGGCATTGGGAACCCCCAACCTTGACATCAAAGGGTCCACCTTGTGTTTGAGCACAACTTGTCACAACTGTCCCAGCACTTCCTTTGGCAGCTGAAAAATCAGGGAACAGCAAAAAACAAATGAAAATAATAAAATAAAAATATGGGTAAACACACAAAGGAAATAAAAAATAAGGAAATTGCATCAGGTTTTATGTCACATAATATTTTTATTTTACTATCCAAATCTTGTCTGCCTAAGAGTGTAAGTCACCTCCATGGTTTATATTTCTCTAAGAAAAGTTATTAATCTGTTTAAACTACTTCAGACTGTAATTATCACTCTTTACTGTGAAACTACAGCTTGAGAATTTTTGATCTTTGGTATTATTTACTGAAGCTGTCCCTGACTCAATAGCAGTCTCATAAGAAAAACAGTAATCAATATCTTATTATGGAATATTTTTTCTGAGGCAAATTGGCTTTTATTCCACAGAAACCTATACATTTTCTTGTTTCACTGAGCCTTTTCTCACTGGCTATCTACTCCACTTTCATTTAATTTCAAATCAAAAAGCAGATCAAATAATTTATTTTTAAAGGAAGCGAAAGAAATGGAATTTTTAGATGAAGAATCTCTATACAGTGGGAGGAACGGGGACCCAGGAGACCTGAATGCTCCCTCCTGACTGTGACATGAGCTATCTGTGACTGAAGGAGCCTTTGCTTCAGGCTGTAGTCATCTCTCCTTTTGTAGTGATGCTTCTTCTGTGCCTCTTACTGAAAAAATAATGGCTAAGTTTTGTTGCAGCAAAAATATCACCCAGAAAAGAGGCAGAAGAAATGAACTAGGGAACAATACTGAACTTTTGCCCATGTTGATTCCTGTAAACAACATTCCAGACAGGGAGAGCTTGCAGCCCCTGTCCCTAAACCCTTACAAAGTCATACAAATCCAAATTCCAGGGCAGACCTCTTGCTATCAACCTGGCTTTCCTGTGTCTTTCTCTTCAAAAGAAATAATTTTCTCTTTTTCTTCCATATTCAGTTAAAGTTGAATAGAAAAAAACTTCAATGTGCAACTAAAATGAATGACAAGCATTTACCAGTGAACCTGTAGCAGAGCAGAAGTCACTAAGGGGTTATTATAACTGAAGGGCAGTAAGATTATAGTAAGGCTGCTTCAACATCTTTGAAGAAGTCTTTACTACAAACTTCATTAAATGAAAAATATGTGCAGCTAGAAACAGTCAAAAAATTACATCCAGACTACTATGCAACATGTTAAAAAAACTGAAATTAAATTGGGAAGCTTCCAGCAAAAATACAGGACTCAGCTGAGGTGTGATGGGTGAGTTCTGAGATATGAAACACGAGGTAAAAGGAGGAAATAACAGGAAACATGACTGTGCTTGATGGAAAAAGGAAATGGGGAAAGCAGCAGACTGAAACTGCAGAGCAGGAGGCATCTTACTGTCATGTGGATGCTCTCTCAACCTGATGCTCAAGTTCACACAATCTGTAGGTTCTTGTGTGTTCCAGGTCTTCTGAGATTCATTTGGCCAGGGAAATCAATAGCAAAGATGTCAATGTTGATTTTGTGCACCCAATGTCTGTCTTTGAGCTACACCTGGCTTCCACCTTGGCTTCCTCCAACTTGCTACGTCCAACTCAGAGCATCCACGAGCACCAAGGAAGCCAAATTCCCCATGACACAGCCCTCCTGGGTCATATGGCACAAGCCCATCTTGATCTTGCATCATAATTACCTCCCTCTGCAGAGGCTTCTCCAATATTTCCCACATCACTAACTGAGCAGATTGATAAACTCAACATCCTCCTTTCATTTCTTATTCTGCTGCCTAGGTGAAGTCATTAGGAGCAAAGTCCTTCCCTACTATTCCCTCCACAAGCTCACAACTCAATTGTGTTTTTTGCTGTAAGGGGTTTACAGTCTGCACGAGGCTTTTACAAATCTCTTCTTTTTTTCACCAGGATAGATGATGTTTATGGTGTGTTTACCAGCTATGGAGAAAAAGGGACTAAAAATTTATGACACTCTTCCCTCCCTGCAGTATCTGGGACATTTTCAGTGTCTGGAAATGCCCAGCACTTGAGAGGAAGGCTCTCTGAAGGGATCTCAGTGCTGCAGCCAATATTTGCTTAACGTTCTGTTAATATTTAAACAACAAATCTGTCAATAGATTAATTGGCACTGTCACCTTCCAGCAGTTTTATGGGTACTTCAAACCACTAGCAGGCTGTTCCTGAAAGCAAATATACAGCATTTAAACATGTATGCATACAAGATAATAGGAATATTGAGCATCCTAAAGAAAAGTCATAATTGTTGTCGTGCTGGTTTTGTGCTGAATTCCCAA
Source organism: Merops nubicus (assembly GCF_000691845.1). Lineage (NCBI taxonomy): Eukaryota > Metazoa > Chordata > Aves > Coraciiformes > Meropidae > Merops > Merops nubicus. The sequence goes on along the minus strand of NW_008630048.1, from coordinate 24,039 downwards.
CTCTTCCTGCTGTCTCTAGAGACATGTTGACAGAAAGAGGTCAAAGACATTTAGAAATTGCTTGGGCCCTTCTCCCCATGGCAGAAATGCTGTTGATACCTCAGACCAAGCATGAACTTTAATGAGCAAGACAACAGAGGACAGTGGATAATGTAAGAAGCTTTTTTTACATCCTGTCTGCTGCTGGAATGTGAGTTGCATTGGACTACAAGCAATTAATTGTAGCACTCTAACCTATCAAAGTCACCATCACTGGGAGAGGGAGTCATGTCAACTTACCACCCCATATTTAGGCATTTATTACAGTTGATCAGGCTCCTTCAGGAGCCAGTTGCAAAAAAAAAAAAAGGCAGTTGGATCCCTATTTTAGGAAGCAATGGGTCATTCTCTGAAGACTGACTCTCTCATCCTTTTTCCAGTCACTAATGAGGGAACCTAGACATTTAGATTTGAAATGATCTCTAAAAGCTGAGGTTCAGTGAGAGGAGCCTTATCTCAGGTATATGGCACCACACAAACCCCACTTATTAAACACTCAATGCTTTCCAACCTTTGCTTTGACAGACACGTCACAGTTAATCATGGAAAGAACTCAGTGAAATGGGCATGGATTAATGCATGGGCTTGCTTTCACATGGGATCAGTGCCCACAGATCCAGGAATACTTTGCAAAAGTGATAAAGGCTGCTGGTGCATAATCCCCTTGTTCTGCTCCATTAGCCAAGCATGTACCAGTTGTAAGAGCAGTGATGCAGCTTTGTTTCACCTGCAAAGACATAAGATCCACAAATGAGTGTGAAAGAGTAAAATGGATTAAAAAAAAGAGGCTGAAGTCCCTAACTGATCCTTCACAAAATAGATTTACTTCATTCTCCTTCCCCAGTGAATTTATTAGCTTGCACTTAGCATCGTTCTTTGGTCAAATGCTGTGGTGAAATAAATTACAGCATTTTATTCAAGAACTCATAAAATACTGTTTTATATCCACCTTTTAACCATACAATCCATGCAAGCAGTTACATTTCCAAAGAGAAATAGCTCTCTTCAAGGCTTCCAGGATTTTTTTTAGAAGCAACTCAGATGTATGCGTGTGCATGTGCATAGCAATGCAAGAGACAACAATTGCAGGGTGTCACTACCCAACTGCAAAGAGCTTTGGAAAAAAACAAAATCAAGACCCTCAAAGTTTCCTATCAACCCTCCAAGCTTTTCTGACAAAGCCTTTCTCGTTAACACTGCAAATTAGATGAGGTTAATCAAGCCCTCTTGTGCTCCAACTCATTTCCTTCCTCAGCAGAGAGTGAGTAAATGAGACATAGTTACATTTTATGTTTATAAAGATTCATAGCTCTTAATTTTACTTTTAATTTTAAGCAATCAAGTAATACTTGTGTTCATTCAGCAGCTGTTCAGTGTCTCCTTGGTGAGGCAGGTATCTGCCCATTTGGGAGCTAAGACCCTGTTTCTGCAACATATAAAGAAAAAGGAATGTGATATTTACCATTGAGAAAGCTTTTTAAAGTTTACCTAGTTACTCTACCCAGCCATCACTCCTTATTTAATGAGTATTTTCTGGCTGCTTCTTAGGTCTGTTTCTTCACTGAGGAATTCTGTAATTAACATTTCATTTAAAACTCAACGTGTTTATTTGGCTTTACACCTCATGCCTTAATTGAAAGCTGAATTTCAAAAAAAAAAGGGCATATTTTGAGATATTTGCTACTTACTTTTATTTCCCACGTTGGACAGTTATTGAACACACTCCTTTCTCCTGTAGTACAAGGTTCAGGCATTTGAACTTCAGAAATGGGCAATATCTGAACTTTCAAAATAAGTCTTTGATCCCCTAGGAGCTCATTAAAGTTCCTTCTGAATACAGCATTTCATTTCTGCAATCACTTTGTCAATTAATGCATGCTAATGACACTTGTTAGTAACTGTGTGAGATGTCATGACTGCTGGAGCTGGTTATTTAGAATAAGAAGCTATTACTAGTTTTAAAGGAGCTACTTAGAGCTTTGATAAGTGTCTGTTATATGGCTGCAAATAGCCTGGCTCTGCATCATTTGTGAATTATTTAGGGACAAAAGAGACAAATTATCTCCTAGAGCCACACTTGGCTAGAAAGCTGCCATCATTCTCCCCTTGCTGAAGGGTTTTTCCAATGGAAGAGAGGAATATTACTTCAGCATGAAATTTTGTTGAAGTCACCATTAAAACACACTTTCATTACAATCATTCTTCCTCCTGCATGGGAAATGAGAACATCATTGATTTGGGGATTTCTGCTTTCAAAGGAAAGCTAGCAGCATTGATGAAGACACAAATGCCAAGGATAACACAGGCATGGTTATAATCAACACCACCAGTATGTCCATTCCTACTTCTTTCTGATCAGTATTACAGCTTTAAGTATTAGCACAACTCATCTTTGGGTTTACAGCTTCAAGGCTCAAACAGACACAGCTTCTCCTAAATTATGTCAGAGCTTAAAGTCATTTTGTGTACACAAAATATTCCAGTTTGCATAATCAAGAGGAAAGAGAAGGCGACAGCCTGAACTTTGAAAACTCAAATGTAACAGTTAATTTGCCCCACACAGACACTAGAGCCAAAACAGCACTCCTCAAATGTCTGCTGCAGCAACGAACTTCTGGAGAACCATTTTACCCTAAGAATAAATTTGACTCAAATTGGTAAGCTGAAGTTAAGAAAGAAATGAGTGAAAATGCTCTGTTTGTGGGATTTATTAAGAAGAACAGGGTGGAACCATGCTCTTAGCTCCAAACATAGAATAAGACCCCATTCTTTGATGTGCCCTGCAAGCACAGGACACAAAGATGATCTTTTTCCCTGGTGGTCTCTTTCCATGCCACAAGAGGTTGTGGAGTTTCTATCCATGGAGATATTTCAAACCCAGATGGACACAGTCCTGTGCAATATTGTCTCACTGGACCTGCTTGAGTAGTGGGTTGTAGATGGTCTGCAGAGGTCCATTCCTAGCTCATCCATTCTGTGATGTTATCAGTAGCTACCTCAGGACAACACCAAAAGAAAACGTTCAAAGTAACTTCATGGATTATATTTCTGAGACCAAATTGCTGCTCATTTCAGATCTGATGGGCATGCCTCATCCACTTGGTCAAGGGCTAGACATGGTCCTTCAGATCACAGTCTTGGGGTTAATGTTGACAGCTGTAGTTGGACAGATGTTGTACAATAAAAGCACACACGTGCTGGTACTGAGGGTTCAGCTGCAAAACAAGTGATTGAAAGAACCCAACCAGGATATCTTCAGTGCCTGTGTCTGAGCAGAACATGAGAGTGAGTATGAAGGGTGTGCCTCATGCTCTAAAAGCACCTTTCTCACACTGGCATATAAGGAAAAAAGCAGGAATCGGTTCTAAGAGAATAAGACCAAGAAAGCAATCTTATATACCTTTAAGAAGATTTTTAGGAAAGATTTAAATATATGCATGGAGGATTTTTTTAGGTTACAGGGGTAATTATAAAGATATCTTCAAAGGGAAATTGAGCAGAACTGGAAGGAGACTTGCAGAACATTGCTTTTCCAGGGCAAGCAGTTATTCTAGTACAAACAGGTAGGATGAAGCAAGACAAAGAAATAAAAGTTAAATAACAAAAGAATTAACCTTAATTTACCCTAATTAACCTAGAGATAAATTGGTCTCTGCCACTATATTCTGCTATCACATTATGGTTTTTATAAGTTATTTTTATTGGCCAATCCATCTTCACTTCGACTTTCTTTCTCAGGTCCTCATTACTATTCCACAGCTCAATAGCTTTTTTTTTCCCCACTGGACGTGTTAAATGGTGGAAAAAATAAAATGGATCAATACAGCGACTCAATTAATTCCTCATCTTAAATTCTAATAAAATCAATTTAGAGAAGTGGTGTATCGTTAAGCTTACATCATAATGCAGTAATTAGGAACAACTTTCATCTTGCCAATTCCTTTGAAGATTTTAATGGCAATCAATTAAACATGCCTTGCTTCTCCATTAGAGACTTTCAAAATGGAAACTGGTTGAGAAGCTAAAGATAAGGTGGCTGGTGACACAATCTTACCAGACATGCCCACTTCAAAATGTTCACCCCAAAATGTGCAAACTCACCATTAAAAAGTTAGCATAAGCTAAGTCCCCTTCCCATAGTAACCAACAGTAAGTCCTCAGTTACTACATCATGTTTTCACAGGCAGCATTTTGTGATTTGCATATTTAAAACAGAAATTTTGGGGTGGCTCACTGTGATCAGAGCTTTTTTTTTTTTCTAATGTTTACAACCGTCACTTTTAGTAGATTAGATACTTTTTTATTAAAAGGATGCAATTGCTAATAAAATTAGAATGTTTCTGCAGATTTTGGAGAGAAGTGGATCATTTTTATACACTGTTTCATTAACAGTGATAATTGCAGCTTAGTAGTGATCCTCCTATACCAAGGAATACCCAAAAAAAATGGAAAAAGACAATACTAGGTTCAAATTATCTACAGTCTAGGCAGAAACCACCAAGTACCTCCATTAATTCTTCTCCTTCTAAGGGCTTATGCCCAGAAGGAATTTGCATTCAAAAATAAAAGATTTTTGAATTGACCATTGACACTTAGTCAATGGCTGAACATGCCATTAGCTCCACTAGCTCTCCCCTGCTCTCTCTGAAATGAGAGAAATCCAACTTTCTTGACTGTGTTTCACCTTAATAAACTGCAACAGCATCTTTCTGACACCAGGATGTCATCACTGCACTCTTCTGGTGATGTCCCAGCAGGGTGACATGGACCACACATCTCCACTCCATCTTCCCTGTATTATCACCTCATGCTGCCTGAACCAGCACTGGAGGGTTTTTTCCCAGATTTGTCAAGTTGCTCACATCTTTTATATTAATATTTCTGCAACAAATTATCATAAGCAGATCAGAGATATTGACATTCAGATAATCACAGCATAATATATGTTTTGGATTAAATCCACAACCTGACCACCATCTATTCTCCAGCCTCTACATTGTCTCTTGTTATTTTTGTTCACTTGTTTAACTCCATGTCCCTTCTACAGTGAAAGGAAAGAGTAACATCTAAGTAAAAAACTCTTCCAAGACTTGAACAACTTGTTCTTTAGTCCATGTCATTGAAGTTTTACAGATAAAAGTATTTCTGGATGTGTCAGTAAAAAAGACCTCATTGTGCCTACGTTTGCAGTCAGTCTGAGTATGGATGAAAATATGAAGTGTTATAATTATAGTCATTGTTATAATTAGAGTTCTTAACTTTGTTTCATTAAAAGTTAGCCTTTTGCTGAAAACATAGAATTTTTAAAATTGTTAAAGTTGTTTTTTTCTTGAACATCTTATGAAATATTAGCGCGTCAAAAAAATCTATTTTTAAAATTTCCTGAACTTTCTTACATTTTGAGGAAAAAAGATGCAAAAAAAAGGAAGAAAACTGGTTTAAGAAAGACAAGTGTAATGCAGTGAGAGCAGGAAAAAACAAGAAACAAAAAAGATAAATGAAAGCCAAAGAAAAAAGTAAGACCAGAAAGGGAAAACAGGAAAACTTTAGTTTTCAGGAGATAACACCTTCAGAAAAAGCAGATTTAAAATTGTTGCCTTACAGGATTTCCAAATAAAATTACATTCTTCAGGAAAAAGCTTGTGTGATTTGGATTAATCTCATTGAAAGGTCTAAATTGTCCATACCTGCATCTGAACTAGCTTTGAAGGTGCTTTTAGAGTAAATGGGAAAAAAAATAGCCCATCATAGAGTAGAGTTGGAAGATTAAAAATCTCTGAGATGGAGAGTGCCTATTCCTCTGCAGTACCTGTAAGGGGAGCTTGGGAGATAGGCAGGAACCATCTAAGGTAGGTGTAATTAATCCCACCTCTGGGTCCTCAACCCTATCGATGTCATGAGAAAATTGGTTCCAAGCCAAGTGAAGAGCAGGGTCAAATCCTCACAAACCACAGACAGCAGCAGAACTCAGGCAAGAGATGCCCAGCAGGAACAAGTGGAAGCTGTGACTGAGGATACGCCCGCGGGTTTGTGGGTTAGAGTTGGGTTCATGAAGATCAGTGCAGATGAACTACAGCACAGCTGGATCTCCATCCTCGGTTCATTTTGGACACGGGGCAACGGGCACAAACTAGAAGGCAAGAAGTTCTAACTAAACATAAGGAAAAAGTTCTTTCCTTTGAGGGTGACAGAGCAGTGGAACAGGCTGCTCAGAGAGCTTGTGGAGGCTTTCTCTGAAGACTTTCAAAACCCAACTGAGCACAATCCTTTGCAAGCTGCTCTAGAAGACCCTTCTTGGGGGGGGAGGTTGGACTAGAATTACCTCCAGAGGCCCCATCCAACCTTTACCACCCTGTGATCTTTAAGAAACTGGTATTGGCATTAATTTAACCTGGACTTCATCTGGATCTTATCAACACCCTTAGTTTTCTCCCTGAAAGATCAAATGTTGGAAAAATCACCTTTTGAATTGCTTAAGCACTGGTCTTTGCACTCAGGAGAATATTCTACTTCTGCCACACCAAATTGCTCCAGAGGTCTGTAGGTTTAAAGGAAAGCATATTGCACAAGGATGATGAATATCTGACAAACTAATTCTACCTGAGTGTCAAAACCTGGACTTGACTTCAAACTTAACTTCAAAACCTGACTTGACATTGATAGAGAGGCCTTGCACTCATCAGGAAGTCAATGAAACACGTGTCAGAAGTGACTCTTCTGGAAACCAGCTGCTAGCTAGATAATGAAGTCCAAGTGCCCACCGATGGAAGATGTTGGAATACCCACTGGTGGAGGAGATCAGTATTATCAGAATTAAACCATTTTCCAAACAGAAAATGTGGGATGTGCTCCATGACTCCCAGACATTTCACAGGAAGCCTTAGCAGCTGCATCCTCTAGACCACTGTCTGTACTACAGCTAAGTTAAATCAAGATGCAATGGCACTGGTAATTATAGTCTATTGTAGCAGAGCTCTAAGAGAACTCCCACATACCTCTAGAGAGAAGCAGCACTGCTGTAAAAATTATCCCCCCCATGGCAAGTCAGTTGCTGAATTTGTATTTTCAAGACAGAGGATAGAGATGCTGTTTACCCAGACTTCTGGGGAAAAAATTTAAGCTTCTCCAGAGCACTGAGCTGGATATGAATTCCCTCACAAAACCTTCTGTGTCCTCTCTCAAAAGCCTTTTCCACAGCTCTCTCCTGCTAATGCTGGTTTCGGCACAGCACAGTACCTCAGCCACATGGGGAAAGCTGAGGCAGTGCAGCATGATGAAGCAGTTTCCAAAATGAAAGCAGGTTCTGAAGCAGGTTCAGAAACCAACTGACTGTTCTCCCACTCCTGCACACAGTGACTTCTCCTCCCTGCTCAGCAGCAACATTGCTCCAAGATGCTGGGGATCAGCACACATCAGATTTGTGGATGCTCCCCAGCACTGACATCAAGGCTTGCCATCAAGTGCAAAGCATGGTACTGTGCTAATGGATGATGTCTGACACTCCTGCTGCACTTGCAGTGACTTCTAAGAGGCTGGAGGAGACGTAGCAGAGGCAGTTTTTCTCATGCCAAACCCTTCACATAGGAATACTGTTGCATTTTGTTGAATACTGTGGTTGCCCATGTCCCTCTTCCAGAATCACCTAGGGAATAGATGCACCAGGTATAGCTTGAGGCTGGGAGCAGAATGAGAAAGCTGAAAAATCCCATGGCTGGGATGCAAACAATAATGTGACATTTCTGACAACAAACAAGGGGATTTGTTGGCCTTGAGGATTTACACTGAACATGGTGTTGGCAGTTTGTCCAGACAGCATCTAACACTGATGGACCAGGTAAAAAAATACTGTTCATTTGCAAAGAAAAGAATTGGAGACATGATATACAGTGTTTCATGTGTCTATTTAAGAAGTGTAATCAAAGTGACCTTAATGGTATCATGAGTCATTGCAGACACCAGGAGAAAAGGCAAGATAAGGCTGACTCAAAACATTAAGCCATAAAATCTGAGCAATGCTACCTTTTAAATATCCACTGTGGGATATTCACCAGAGTCACAATTTCAAGCCAACATCCCTTAAGAATTTTGTAACGGGGCCCCTGGGCTGTTGGCTGTCCTTTTGTTATGCTCTGGAGAGAAATCAAGCACGAAGGAAAGATTATTCAAAATGAAAAGGAAATAGCAGGAATTTCTTGCTGTGTGCTTTAAATTCCCACTGAGCATCAAAGTACAATGCAAGTCCTCTGCTAGACTGTGGCAGTCCCAAAGAAGTATCTGAGATTTCACTAGTAAAAGAGTGCAACAAGCCTTCTACAATTCATTAGCAGCACAAGGTACCTCCACTTTTGAAACAGATGTGTTACAATTAATTGTCTCATGTTTAAAAGTCCTACGGGTGTTTTTTTATACCATTAACCTCAAGGCATATGATAGTCTCTGATGAGGAGCTGAATTTTCTGCTATTTAATGGCCTGGCAAAATTCTTAATTTATAAACAACAAAAAATTTGGTCTGATTCTGTTAGATAAACATAAAAAGATCTTAAAGAAGACCACATTGCATAACCACATTGTCCACTTGTAGCCTCAGCTAGGATCTGGTCCTTCTGAAGAAGCAACAATACAGGCAAAACAGAGAAACTCAAGAAAACAGAAAAAGTAATGGATTTCTTGAGAGAGAAATACAAAAGTGTTAAAGTATTTAACTTTAAAAAGCAATTAGGAAAAGGAAAGCAAACAAAAGCCTTCAGAAATTATTTCAACAGTAACAGAGAAGCTGCAAAATCACTGTCAGGAGAGATATTTAAGGGAAGGTTAGACTGGCATGGATCAATCCAAGCCAATTCCTCCTTGAGGTAATGGCTTGACCACAAATCTTCTCTAGGCCAGCATTCCTACAGTATTCTCAGCCTCTTTTTCAACTCTTCGCCAATTAAAAAGGCTGGAGCTGCACAATGGGGATTTTCCACACCTGATTTCTAGCAGAAGAAGGAGTTTCTCCATGTCAGAAGTGCAGGAGATGGCAGAGGACGTTTTCTATGGCTCTGTTTGCTGTAGAGAGCATTGCCCAGACCCAACAAGCCCTTCTGAGCAGGGCGACTGCCAGCTCCACAGCCTGGACAGATGGCCACAACTCAGCCCTCAGGACATCCAGACTTTGTCTTCCATAACTGGATTTGTGGATAAGATGCCACGGAGTCAATTTCATATAAGGAAAGGTGTTGCATGCAGGTTGCAAAATGAGATTTTTTTGCTCTCCTGTCCACATAGGAGTCTAGGTATAAAGGTTTGGGTTTGGTAGGGGTCTTTTTAATAAAGCAAATAATGCTCTTCATGTTATTTTCTTCACATGGAGAAGTTCTTTTATCAGGGAATGGCTTAGACAACAGTCAGAGTATTAAATTTTTAAACTGTTAAATATCATAAATTACCTTATGCCTTCCACACTGATATTCTTCAAGCAGCATCCTTCCTGCTGTTTCTTCCCTGCCCAAGGAGCCATGCTGTAATTAAGGAGGGTTTTTATAGGTCCTTTGGTTCTCCCTTTGGCCAGGTTTACTGGGTTAGACCCTGATTTGAGAGGCTCACATTCAAAACCAGGTGGGCAATGAATTTCAAGTGGTTAATCAGGTCCTCACACTAAAAGCCAACATTGTTCAAGCTCCTCTTTTTTATCAGTGGTGGCCTGTACACATCCTACCTTCACTTTTAGTCTATTTAGAAACTAAATCACCTTAAACAATAGTTCATTAATAGGATTAAATCCTTTTCATTTTCATGAAGGGATGTCTGTGCATGATTTATCAGTTTATGGAGCCTTGGTAGACTGGCACAAGGATTTGACTGAGATTAAGCTGAACAAATGACTTTATTTGTCCCTTACTCACAGTTCTCCTCCTTTACTCTCTCACCTTTTCCTCTCTTACTGGTTTTAGATGCTGTTGCACATTGTTATTCCCAAGACTGAGAACTCTGCTGTTGTTTAATTCATACAGATCCCCACCACATGGAGCCCTGATCCTTTCATAAGATTCCCTGGTGCTGCAGCAATGCAAATTCATCACACAGGGCCCAACAGCTCACCTCCTGCTGGGCAGCTTTGCTGTTGGCCACTATGCTGTTAGCATTCATAATTTCCAGGAGTGATTTAGTACAGCAGTAAAAGTTTTGGAATGAGAAGCAGGAACAGAAAAATCTCTGATGTGTGGAGGGAGCGACTTGCTGCACGGCAATGTTTGCAAAGAGCATCTCAACCAGGAGTTCTACTCACTCATCATCAAACCCCACCTTAGCCTTCAGAACCTGGCTCCTACAAACCTTTGATGGGCTGAGGACTGGCCCAACTTCTGTGGCCATGGCCATTTTTCTCAGGGAAAAACAAAATACATCTGGGAAAGAAAGTCCCAAGAGTGGGACGTGGTCCACTTCACAAAGCAAATATCTGTGAAATTTCTACCCATGCATCACCCCTGGAGGTGTTCAAAAAATGAGTACATGTAGCACTTGAGGCCATGGTCTAGTGGTTAGGGAGATGTTGGGAGGAAGGTTGGACTTGATGATCCTGGAGGTCCTCTCCAACCAGAGTGATTCTGTGATTCTGTGGGGCAGCAATGTGCCTTAGACCCTGGTGGCAATCAGGACTGCAGGAGAAATCTCTGTATTTCTCTTAAGATTTCAAAGCCTCAAGGAGACTAGGAGTTGAGCATGAATATGCAAGAGATCTGCTCCTTCCTTGTCCTTCCTGCTGCCATCATGCTGGTCATCTCTGGTGGCTAGCACACGCAGCCTGGGGGATAAGATGGAACCTGTTATTGACTTCTTTCAGAATCATTTATATACCACACAAAGTATGGAGATTAGTGAAAATATGGATTTTTGTCAGCAACAAATTCACAAACCAAAACAGCCACAGGAACTTCACTGTTTCCCAACATGACAAGGAAGACAAGAGCCAACCCATCATGCATGCTGAGTCTGTAGCACTGTGCATTTCATTTTCTCTTGTCATTGAAAACTTCTCATCATGTGTTTACTAAAGAACCAGCATCTCCCCTTGCCTGGCCCAAAATTTCCCTCTCATTTTCTTAATCAGTACAGCTGGCAGAAATGTTCTTTATTTTCTCCATGGTATGGTATTGATTTGAATCAACTGCCTGTGTCAGAGCTGAATTCAGAATGAAAATCAGGACCAGGTAGGAACTGCATCCCATTTCTACCCCACATGGAAATGAAAGAGTTGGAAACAATGAAGGAAGCAGGAAAATTGAGTTTACATTTTTCTACACTGAAGGAAAAGAGCCCTGTGCAGTTTCCAGGTGGTGTCCAATCTCACCTTTCTAACCATCTTTGCCTCAAAATTTCTGCTTAAATTAGAGAGATGAAATTATGCTAAATTGTGCAGAGGTAAATGAGACTCAGTCATGCACGAGGGTCTCAGAAGAAGAAAACGGGGCAGATTTTGTGGTTTCCATGGAATTAGACTTCCTGTCAATCAATTTGATCTGAGAAGCTGGGCTGAGCAGCCTTTCTGGATTTTATTATTATAGCATCAGGAAACTGCAGTGACTTGAATAACCAAGTGACTTTGGCTATGCACAAACCAAAACCACTTGTACAATTCTCAGGCATTTTTGAAGCCTTTCAACAAAATTTAGGCATTAGAAGTGCCTGGCTTTTGATGTGCTATACATTTTCTCAATTTTGTTGTAACTGCCACCAATTAATTAAGTGAGCTGCTTTTATTTATTGTTGTTTTCAAGGGCTGTCAGATGTCCTGGCTTTTTACCATCAACACTACCTGCAGTTTCTTAGAGAATTAATAGGTAGAAAAGTGAAGACATCTTACATGTGACAAGACATTAGTGGTGCAGGAGGGATGAAACACTAATGGATCCCTTGAGAAGCAAAGTATGAGGAATGTTATATTTGGAGGAGGTGGAAGTTCTGGTCCCTGTGCCTGCACAAACCCAAACACAGGGATTAACCCTTTCATTCCAGGCTGTGCTGGGACATCAGAAAGTGGCAAACAAGTGGGGAGACAACATGAGGAGGCAGCATGATTCTGTAAACTTTCTCTGGACAGCAAACACACAGGTAGGTCTGTTTGTGGGAAGTGTCTAGGAAAGTCAAGGGCAGCCCTGAGCAAAATCTCTGTCTCAGATTTCCAGGGAGGTGGAATTCAGCTGAAGTAACCTTTCAGTGTTCATTGACGTATTTTCAGGAATGCAAAAAATTGCTGAATTTGTGAGATCTGGAACACCTGCATGAGCCCAGAGATCTGAAATCTCAGCAAACACATGTACAGGTCAACACCCCAGACTCAGCTCTGGGTCTCACCTCTGGAGAACAGCCTGGGGGAGGTGGCAAGCCACTTATCCTCTGAGACTTCCTCTGCCAAGCAGGGCTTCATAGCCCAGGAAGGACTGCTGTTCTACAGACAGGAAAGCACAACACAGCTATCAGCACAAGGCTGTGGCTCAGAAAGGACTAGAAGTATGCCAGGCATCTCCCCTTCCAATCCTCATCAAATCTCCAATGCAAGTCAGGACAGATTTTCTCTACCTATGATCACAACTGGTCCCTTTTCTTCTCTCCTTGTCTGCATGGAGCTAGGCTCAGGCTGTTAGTTTGGACTCTCTGTCTATCCTCAACACTTTATGCATCATAGGCTCTGCCTGCTCTTTGAAGCTGCTAAATCTAAGCAGAAGCTGTTGTTTTGCAAGCTCTCTTGTGTCTGTTAGTTGTCTGCAGGCTCACGGCTTCCAGACTCCTCTGAACTCTTGTCACAGAAATAAAGAACCGTTCCTGTGACTGTCATCCATGACATTCTGCAAAGGAAAGAACATATTGCATCAAACCACACTTTTTGTCCGTGTTTACCTGAAAAAGGGGAAGATTGTCTAATTAAGAGTGAGGTGAAGTTACATTCATTCATTTTTTAAGCTTAATAAAGTCCATGGAAAAGGGGAACTGCAGAAACACAGTGTTGTCATGACTGAATGCAGGGCTACCAGGAGAACAAATGAGACAGGTTCAAGTTACTGCAGCTCCACAAGCTCTAGGTCACTCACTGATAAAAACTGAAGGACGTCTAAGTTGACGCAGTTCTCCTCACTTGCAGTAGGCCAGAAGAAGGTCCCCTGAGTGATAATGGCATCGCTGATGCAGAGTGACCTCACTTTGCTGTGATAACTCTGCTTCCTGATGGAGCCTCCAGGATGACCATTGTAGCCAATGAATTAAAATACCAACACGATGAAAACTGGTCCTGTTGTGGTTTCCTTAATGTCATAGAAGAAAAGGTAAAAAACATCAGGAGGATAAACTCACTCAAGCCCACTGTCTACTTTTTTTCTTCTCTTAAGAACCAAGCTCGTACCCGACAGAAAAAAAAAATAATGAAAAAAGTCCTCTTCAGATACTGGTAATACTTCAAATCCCATTCACCTAAGCTGTTTTATTTCCTTGACAAACTGTAAGTGCTTTCTGCCTTTCTCTTAATGCATTGCAGATTTGCAGCAGGAGTTTCTGTGGGATAGGTCCATTTGGTTGCTCGTACAGCTCGGGTTGGAGATTGTTTTAGATGAATAGAGCCTGTCACTTTTAAAGTAACAGCTGTTACTCACAAAATTGGGTGTTCTCCAGCTAACCACTGTTATGAACAGAAGATTAAACAGAGTCCATTTAGCAGAGGCAAGAAACTGGGCACTGCTGGGGAGCCACGACTGTCAGGGGTGACAGCTGTCCTCTGGGGGAGGAGGAAGGTCAGGCAGCAGAAGTGTCCTCCCAGCTGCTTCTTCTTCAACAATATTTGTCAGCTTTATGCTTTACATTGGCAATTACTTCAGGTAAATGAAGCCTTGATGTTTCTTGCCTGAAGTAAACTCAGGGAAATAGGAGCAAAGATTTTGCAAGCTGTTTATCCAAGCAGCCAGGCACAGAAGCTCACCCAGGGAAAGGCAGAAACCCTCACTAGAAGAGCTTTCAAAAACAAGTCAGATGAACTCCTATAAGATGACAGCTGTTTCTTAACCTCAGTGGAACAAGGAGGCATCTTCAATTTCCCTCAGTATCTTGTGATACCAACTGATTTGCCAAAACATTTAGATATATTGAAAGAGTGAATAAATCAATGGCCAACTCTCATTCTTCTCCAGGTAGCTTATATGCAAAGATCACATGTTATCTGGGACACAGTGATTTGGTGTCTCATTAACTGCTGTAAATATAACAGTGTCAAATGTGAGTATCTACAGTATGAATATCTTGATCTGGTTTTGTTGGGAAAGATTCATTTACCTACACTTCTGTGTCTCATGCCAGAAGAGATGCAACAGATTGCTTGAGCCATCTGAGGCTGCCAGACAGGACAAAGGACTTTGGGGATGTCAGCACTCTTCTGGCAGGCTGGGTGTGGTTGGAGAACAGCCAAAATATCCCAGATCTTATGACTGTGCATTTGCAGTCACAGGAGGTATCTGATCCTCTGCCTCTAAGGATTACCCTTCAGGCAGCCCAAGTGGCAAGCTAAGCAATGGCAACAGACATTGACATAATGAACAGGGACAACTACTTCAGGCTGACACAATCATGTTCCTACTTTATCAACTAACTAGGTCCCATTGACTGAAAAAGCATTTAAGAGACATGCTTTGATGTAGATGTCGAAAGTTTAGAAGCCTACATGCAGTCATATGGATTCTAGTCTACACACAACAGGGCAACACAATTTCCCTTCATCTAAACCAACATGAAGAGCTAGCAGATCACCCCTGGAGAGTTATACTGAGTGGAAAAGTTTGCAACCTACACGAGAGCTCAATTCAACCCAATTTCCTACCAGAAGGCCTTACTGCTCCAAGTCCTGCCACTGGAATCGTCACTGGGAAAACATCTCCATGAATGAGAGGTACAGTATGATAACAGCAGATTTTCTGTGAGTCCTGCAACATTTATTTTGCTCTGGAAAGAGCCCTACACACCCTGTGGTGAGGAAAGTGTGTGTGTGAGGGAGAAACCCTTTTCTCCCTCCTGGAGCTGTTATCAGCTAGACTAGAAGAGACTAGTCCAGTTAGAAGGGACCTACAATGTTCATCTAATCCAAGCTGGTTAAGAAAACTGGCTAAGCCAAAATGTTGCATCTCTTTCAGCCCAACTGCCCCATATCACAGATGAGGAACTGAGAGTGAATATCATGTCCAAAAGTGACTTGCTCAAACTGAAGTGTCTAAGCCCCCCAGCTCCAGCTCCAGACCTATCACTAAAGCAGGACTGAAACCTTCCCACAACTCTCTGTTTTTTGTTCTACATGGAGGTCTTTCAATATCCCAAAATTGCAGTGCCTACTACAGAGCTCATGGCCAGAAACTTGTCCCATACTGGATTTCAAAATCTCAAGTACCAGTATGTCCTTTTAAAGGTTGTACCTAAGAAGAAATATTCATGAGCTCCATTTTGAAAGGACACACTGGCCTCAAGCAGTGTTCAGGTCTGGGTTTTGTTTTTAAAAGTCTGGAATGAAAGGCAGAGTCTCTTGGGAGAGGAGTGCTCATGCATTTCTTTGGATTTTATTTCTCAGTCAATACAGAGCCAAAAAAACTTAGTTATGCTCACACCTACAACACAGACAAAGGTAAGGGAATCAGGTCCAGCAGATAGGTAGAATTTCATCATCTGATTGTTGATATCTCTTCTATAGACTATTAAGGCATTATCAAAAGGTCCCTAAGATAAGATATTGCCTTCTAAAAGGTTGACAGTGGCAGAATTTGCTCACAGGCATGCACTGAGGTCAGCATCCCAGAAGGCTGCTGGCATCTGATCTTAAAGGCACTCCCTGGCAAACAAACCCCTTTGTCTCATTGCATGGGGGTTTGTTTGACTGCCTCCCAGGAGAGGTCAGAACTGATGTGTGAAGGGTGCACCCGTGTCATATATCCAGAGAGGGACACTCTGCTTCAGCTGGCTGCATGCACGTGCTTCACTCAGAGCAGGTTTCCCCCTGCCACACTCCAAGGTGTTATGAGCTGAAACTCAGCCCTGCAAGAAACACAATTAAATGGTTTCCCATGTGTCTTTTTTTTTCTTCTCCTTTCTCAGTGTCTGAACCATCACGCTCATTTAGAGGGGAAATTTGCTGCAAACAAAGGGAGCAAAACAAGTGATTTTCCTTTCACTTCAGATCACTTCCAATTTCTCAATTTAAATCTCATCCAGGGCGTGCAACAAGTTGCAGCTCTCGGCGTGATCTTACAGCTGCATCTGCTGGGGAAGGCTGCAAACCTCACCAGCATCTTCCTCTACCACCACCACCTCTGCAGCTAGGGACCAGGGGGGGCAGTAAGGGCTCCAAAGCCATAAGGAAAGCACCATAACAGATACTGCAGGTGGAAATTCCTGTTATATTGCTCATCCCCAGTAAAGGGTTTTTTGTGATGCACCATACACAGAGCTACCCATTTCCCAAGTCAACACACCTTGGCCACTGCTTCTGCTGCCAGGTAAAGGAAAATAAGGCAACCTCACTCTGGAAATGGCCATGGTAGCTCTATGACACAGCAAAGAGAGACAGCAAGGAGAAATCTGCCCCTTTTGCTGGAGTGGTGAGCAACTATTCCACAACAGGGTCCACACAGATGCTCCTGTTTCACTGTGTGATGGTAAGCAGCTCGGTGGAAGAGTCAGGAAAGAGAGCAGTGTGAGCAGGAGATGAGGATGGAGGATTTGGAGAGCAGGAGGATGTTAATGTGCAGCTGGAGAGGGATGTGGTTGGAATAAAACATTGATGGAGGTGAAAAAAATAAAGGTGGGAAAAAAAAAACAAAATGCATGTGTTTTCATTATTTAACCAAAGAATCCTGAGGACACTGGTGGTAGTGTTGGCTGATCCTCCTCAGGGCAATGTCTAGCAGCAATTGGACCCTTTTTAGACTATCAACAGCATTGCCATCTGCCCTGTTTCCACTGAATGTGTCACCAGAAACTTAAACCATTTAGAAGTTGTGGCTCCTGGAGAGAGATGTTTTCTGTGGGCCTCACTGATGGCTTGAGCACACAGGTGGGAAATACAGGGTCAGAATATGATGCTGGGCTTGCTCCATCCACCCATCCATCCTTCCATGACTTCATCTTCTGTCCTTCCATCCCTCTACTTGTTCATCCCTCCTGGCTTCCCCAAGGTCTCTAGGAAAGAAAGCAACAGTGGCAAGGCTTGGCAGGCCCTTCTCTTGTGACTTGGTGGAGGAACACACCTTTCCTTAGTCCCATCAGGCCCTTCTCCCACTGTTGCACTTGATTCTGTAGTGGACATAAGACAGAGAAAGAGTAAGAACAGAACACAGGCTTTAAATTATCCCATGGAGCGAGTACAAAACAAACCCAAGGAGAGTCATTGTGAAACCCTTCACCACAGGATGTTGTGGGTGTTGAGAAGGGATGAGTATTCATGGACATGTTCATGCCAAAAGAGCTAGCCACCTTACAAAAGACTCAGAAACCACTTCCAGGTCAGGAAACCTCTGAACACCAAGTGGTTGAATGCCAAAAGATTAATTTAGGGAAATTTAGGCTTACCTTGTTCTTGTAGCTGGTATCACCTTGGGCCACTGTTAGGAACAGGAAACTAGGCTACATGGCCAATATAGCTTTTCTTATGTCCTTCTGCCAGGCCAGGACCTGTTACATCCTTCCTGGAAGCAATATCTGCACACACACACACACAACCCCTCATTCCAACAGGCAGCTTTTGGCCTTTCAGTATGTTCCACCTCTTCCCACCAACATCAGACCAACCCCCTACTTTTAAGGTCAGGGTTATGCCAATCCCTCAGACCCTTCCTCCCAGTATTGACCCAGTATTTAGCCTCCAGCATCATTTCAGTCACTCAAAGACTATGATGCCAGATCTAAGTTAGCCCCAGTAATGCCTCAGTCCTTTCAGTCTCAAGCCCACTACCAAGAACCTCAGATTCTTGAAGTCAGGTCTGGGAGGTGGCAGGAAAGTGTGAAAGCAAGGAGACATGACTTGGGAAGGGAAGAGTAGGCTACATAAATCTACAAACCCAACAAGATGTCTTATCTTTCACTACTTCAAAGTGGTTTGTTTCTTCCTTTCTTCTAGCTTACACTTTTTTCCTCGTTGCCAGTGTCAACACATGCTCTCAAGAAGATGCTTTTAAAGCTTTCTTTGCTTTGTAAAATGCTATTTTTGTTGTAAGGTGTAATGAGTGCCTAAGAAATCTCTTGTACTATTGTCAAAGACAGACATCTAAAGATGTCTTTTCTTAGAAAACAACAGGAGCCCAGTCCAAAACAGTTCTGTGATACAAAATTACTTCAAAAAACTTGGACTATCTTTGTCTTAGAAGCTGTTGGCCTAAGGCATCTTGTGTGCAACATTTACAGGTTGGCTTAGGGCATGTCACTTAGTTTACAAACTGTTCAGGCTTTGTTTGCCCACATGCTTTCCCCCCACTTCTTCCTCAGACAGCTGCCTCTTCAGACAATATATGAGCTGGGATTAACCAAATGCCATCAACACATTTCTTGTGCCAGAAGGGAGGTGTAATAGACACTCAGCTACCCCATTTAAGCACAGTCATTTCATCATTACCTTCCTGGTGTTGCAGCATGTTCCTGCAGGCTCACAACAAATTGTTTGCTCTGATGGCAAACATCACCCCGACAGCAAACACTTCTTTTCATGCAGCATTGCTGGATATGGCTCTTCTTTCCTAAAAATGGCTCTTGAATAGGTCTCTGAGATCCTGAAACCCAGCCAGGGAGGTGTGTGTTGGGAGAGGATGGGGTCAAGCAGCCACCCTGATGAGCAGGACAATGAATGGTGTGCCTGACCTGAGCCATTCCTTGTGCCTTCTCCATCCCAACCTGAGAGCTGCTCAGCAGAGCAGCCCCCCGGGCAGGGCACTGCCAAGTCACAAGGCTCTGAAAGATGTGCTTTTAGAGACAGAAGCAATGGCAATTTTTAACCTGCTACATCTTTCAGGGCTCTGTGTTGCTTTCCCTGCATCAGGAGGAGGGCTGTGAGACCCTGGCAGGTATCTGCTGGCTGCAGTGAGACCACACACACAGGTCCACGCTCAGAATATTTATTAAGCAGGACAAGAGGGAGGAGAGACAGTCCATGACAGATCAAATATCAACTGCAAAAGTCACAGAGGTTGTCACAACCTTGACAACTTGTTAAAAAGAGTCCTGGCAAGCTCTGACTGCAGACTCATCCTTGTTCTGCATCCAGCTCCCTGGCCATACAGAGTGGTCTGCAGTGGAAAGGTAAGAAGGACACAGGCTTGGGCACAGATTTGCCACTGGCTAGACCTCCTTCATCTCAACGTGAAGAATTGTGTCCCCTTCCAAGTATCTCTTTCCCAGACAATGTCTAAATATGGTCTGGGGGGTAGCACAGACCAACTTGCTATGTGTCCTCCAGACCAAAGAATGGACTTTGACTCTTCTCTACCTGCAAATTATTGCCATAGAAACTAGACTCTAGACCCAACTGAATGTATTTCAAGATGACTACTGTAGCTCGGTGATATTTCACACAGAAAATTAAGACAAAAGAATAAAAAACAAACTAATCTTCCTCCATAGATTCATAATGCTCCACTAAATACAAAAAGGAACAACAGGAATGGCAGCCTGAAGCTTTGGTTCCTTCCAGTGGCCACCACTGAGCAAAAACAATTCACCCAAGCAAAGTCTGTGGGGCTGTGCTATTTGCAATGCAATAACAAGGCAACAGTTCCTAAAAAAAATCATAAGAAATCTGTTCCCTGTTGAACTACTGCAGCTCTTTGCTGGTCCCAAGTATTATTTCTTTTTCTGGGCTGCTCAGTTCCATTCCTAACTCCTGCTCTCAGCACCTTCAGCTCCTTGGCTTCAGCATCCCATCCTTGCTTCTGCTGTAGCTCTGGGCCTGGCTGACCATGTTTTAGTACACTGCCTCTGCATCACTGCAGTGGCTGGGATGAAATTATTGACTTTTTCACGTGGAAGGCTCTGAGGGTTACAAGGTAGAACATCTTCACCAAGAACAGTTGCTTATATGAATTAATAAGAGCATTAGGAAGTGGAATTCCAACATGCAAACAAAAAAAGTCCTGCTTGGGAATGGGTGAATGGCTCTGACAAGGTTAGTGCTGGAGGACTACAGTGCCTGAAGGCAGTACAAGAAGAACACAAGAGAATGGGAATATTGACTTTGTTGACAGAATTCCTCACTCTTGATTTCTTTATCAAGGCAGACATTTCTTCTGAACTAATTGACACTGTCCTGCTCTGGCTTTCCCTTACGTGTGAGGAGGAGCTTTGCACTCCTGCTGTAGTTTTTATGAGAGAAGTTCTCTCTCATAAAAAATAGAGGGAGAAATTATCTCTCATAAAAGATAGAGAAGTTCTCCCTCATAAAAGAGAAGTTACCATGAAGCCTGGCGAGTCAGGAAGGAGACATCTATCCAGCCAAGTGATTTTCAAGCTAGGGAGTAGGAGCAGTTTACAGTAAAACAAGTCCTTTGGCACTTCCCTCCCTTGCCAGCTCTCTATTTTGTTGGCTTCTTTACACATACATCTGCCTAACACTATGCAAAGAGCAGTTGCACCAACTACAGTTCAGTGGGATGACTCACACACAGGATTCTGCAAGATGAGGATGTGCATTAGCAGGAGTTTTAGGATTTTAGATGGCAATGTTCACCTGATAAATTAGGCATAGTCTACACCTCTGACCCACATTTAACTTTTGATCAAGTTTCCAAAAGAGAAGCAAAATATATATTAATAAAAGAGTCTGGAGCTGTACAGGACATAAAGGGAAGCTTTGAAGACGAGAAATCAAGTCCACAAACATGGTTTCAGAGAGAGAAGTAAATAATGAATACATTTTCCCTCCATGAGTAAGCAAACAGATGGGATGCGATGCAGAGGCTTCAAAGGGGAAAATCATGAAGCTGTGTTCCAAAGAAAAAAGCTGCAAGATCCATTCAGATGTGTCTCACTGCCTCAGCACACAGAGGCAACCCAATAAGCTGGGTGAAATTCTCCTTTGTCAGATGGAGCTTTGTTTTTTTTTTTCTCCCTTGCACTTTTATCCTCTCGTGTTTCTTGTTTTCTCTGCAGGAAGAGAAGCAGCCCAGGGTGATCTCTCCCAGCCTCTTTCCTTATCAGATCTGTAGAGCTGAACTTGCTCTAAAATGAACCTGGTTTGCAAAGCAGCATTCACTCCAATACAAAATAAACTCCAATTATATTCATTATTTATGTGCACAGACACCCTTTCCCTCTGATCTGGATTTTAGGGGGATCTTGCAGTCCTCAACATCTCCATAGTTTGTGAGATGAAAACTTCAGGGCAAAAACTTTTCCCAAACTCCTCAGACTCTCTCAACAACTAAGTAAACAGAGGGTTTTCCAGAGCAAGCAGTGTCCCAGCTCATGTATAATAGTCTTCAATGCTGGTGAAACAGGGATGCATAACCTGCATCCTATGGGCTCAAGATCCTGCTCACACAGCTCTGGTTTATATGTTGATGAGGCACTAAACCAACACAGGCTCATATTTTAGCCTTCTTTCTTCTTATTAGCTTGACTGGCTCAGCACTGCCCTGGGGAACCATGAATTTGACCTTCCTGGCACATTACCCACACCAAAACTCCCTCACGACCCTCAGACCCATCTTCTGAGACCATCCAGTACCAACAGGGATAAGATTATCTCACACCTAAGAATGTTTATGATACATTTAAGGCAAAATGACTATTCATTCCCATGCACAGACAGAAGAGTAAATATCACAGAGATGTCTTCACTGCTTTGAAAATTCCAGAAAGAAAAATAAAGAAAATAAAACCCCAACTAGTGTGTGTTTCATCAGATGAAATCAGTAAGGAAAATTTAGGGGAAGGAAAACAGGCAGTTTAAAAGGGAGGGAAAAAAACCCTAACTGCTTGTAGGAGGAGATAGAGAAATTGTGAGTGGAGCTGAGCACAAGAAGAAGGGAGGGGTGGAGAAAGGTGGTTTTAGATTTGGGATTTATTTCTCATCACCCTACTCTGATTTGATTGGCAATAAATTAACTTAATTTCCCTGAGTCAAATCTGGTTGGTCTGTGATGGTAACTGCTGAGTGCTCTCCCTGGTTTTATCCCAATCCACAAGTCTTTCATTATTTTTGTTTGGCTGAGGAGGGAGAGTGATAGAGTGGTTTGGTGGGCACCTGGAGCCCAGCCAAGGTCAACCCACCACAACTGTGTTTTGAGTTTTAGTGAAATCATACAGCCACACATTTCCCATGGGCAACCCAAAAATGTTAACCCAGTTTGCCATAGTCATAGTTGGGCTTAGACTTACCTTGAGCCACGTTATCTGCTGGTGTTACCTGGCACCACAGTCAACAAACTCAACAACTCATGCTCTTCAGGAAGAGCTAGATGAGAAATTGCCAGTGATTTAGTCCTGCATGAAGATGGATCAAAACTAAGCCCAGCAACACCAATTGCATACATATTTTCAAGACAACTTCAGTTTACTGCAACTTCTGAGCCCAAAGCAAAGGCTTCCTAGCCCTGAGCTTAATTATAGAGTAACTTGAGATGTTGGGCTTTGATCTGATGAGCAGAGGCAGCAGTTGTCTTGTAGGAGATTCTTTTCTCTTCCAAGATGCACAATGGGCAATACCCACCATCCTCTCCCAGGCACCCCCCTCCATCTGCAGCCACAAGGAGAGAGAAGAACCTTGCACACACTGATGTACACCTCTTTGCTGCCCAGGGTGTCCAGAAACTGATTCAAGATTCAAGATATTCCCCAGCCCTCCAATAGGAACACAGGCCTGGATGAGGATGGCTACATCTAGTTGCTTTCTCCCCGAGGCAACTGTGCCAGGTACTCCCCATCCAAACACTCCCCTATGCTTGTTTAGGGTTGATAATCATCTTCCTTCCCAGATATACACTGCATTGTTTTTCTGCTGTCTGGCAGCTTTAACAGAGCACTGAGGAAGCAGCCTGAATGAATGCATCTGTGCATCCCATAAATCCTTGAAAGAAAAGGTTATGCAAATATTTCATTTCCACAGCAGTAGGCTTTGACCTCAGGGCATCTTCTGTGGCTGTGTTGTCTCCACTAAAGGCTTTTAAGTATGCTCAGATCTAGCATAAGAGATGAATAGCCACATAAAAGGGTTAGATTTTGTGCTGAAATATTGTGGAAAGGCACCACAGTCATTCCTCTGACTCAATACAAGAGACTTGCTGTACAGTTCCAGTTTGGCCAATGGGATGATTTCAGTCCAACTCCTTTGGGATTAAAAGTTTGTGTTCCTTCTGCAGCAGCTCCTCCAAGGCATTGGGGTACTCCTTTCCCAATACACAGATATCTATGGGGAGCAACTATATGCATAGAATCAGACTCGTTGGTTCATCCTCAACGTAGCTTCTCAGTTGGCACTTTCTACCAAAAATTGATTGTTTGTGCTGGAACAAGAGCACAACCACCACCTCTCATCTCTGGGCTTTTCTGGGCAATTTCTCCAGAGTTGTACTGGCTGTAATGTGCCTGCCAGAAAATGGTCTGAAATGAGTAATGTCTTTCACAGCAGGTCAGCTCTAGATCCATCTATTAAACTATGCATTAAACACTAAGGGGAACAGAAGTGTTGAGCAAGACCCAGTATGATTTGAGAGCAGTTGCTTGGCTCAGGGCCAGCACACAGGGATCATTTTCTAGCACTTGGGATTGCCTCTGACAGAGCTGTGATCTTTACATTTAGTGGCTTTTGATGGATTTTTTACCCCCCCTTTTAATTTAGCCACTGCTCTTTTATTCCACCCAGGCATTCCACTTCAGGCATTTTCACTGACCTGTCACAAGAAATGCAAAATGTTCATGAAAAACCCAAATGAAGAAATGATAGAAAAAATAGTTTTTAATGTGCAAACACTAGGATCTCTCCCATTGCCCCTTTATTCACCTGATTTACTGTAGA